>NW_027076082.1:0-172349 GCF_963932015.1 Anas acuta | reverse complement strand
AAACGTAGCACTAGCCGTCATTGGGAGACGAGTGAAAATCAGGCCCAGGAAATGCGTTCCGAGGCCTTTTCGCCGATCAATGTGCCCCCAAAGGAAGACTTTGGGTATAAGAGAACTCCCCAGGGAGCCTTTACGCAGCCCCACATGCAACTGGACCCTTCGGGTTCGATTTTTCCGAGCAACCATAAATATATCCCTAGCCAGCATGGAGAAGACTGAAAACCCGGGCCCCGAGAAAACGCGTTGCAAGCCCCTTTGGACCATCCAAAAGTGTCACCAAAGGAAGGCTTTGGGTACAAGAGAACTCCCCAGGGGAGCCTTTACGCAGCCCCACATGCAACTGGACCCTCGGCGTTCGCTGTTTCCGAGCATCCCTAAACCTAGCCTTAGCCGGCATCGAAGACGACTGAAAAATCAGGCCCCAGGAAATGCGTTCCGAGCCCTTTTCGCGACTCCAAAAGTGCACCAAAGGAAGGCTTTGGGTACAAGTGAACTCCCCAGGGGAGCCTTTACGCAGCCCCACATGCAACTGGACCTCGGCGTTCGCTGTTTCCGAGCATCCCTAAACATAGCCCTAGCCGGCATCGAAGACGAATGAAAAATCAGGCCCCAGGAAATGCGTTGCGAGCCCCTTTGGACCATCCAAAAGTGCCCCCAAAGGAAGGCTTTGGGTACAAGAGAACTCCCAGGGGAGCCTTTATGCAGCCCCACATGCAACTGGACCTTCGGGTTCGCTGTTTCGAGCAACCCTAAATATATCCTAGCCAGCATGGGAGAAGACTGAAAATCCGGGCCCCAGAAAACGCATTGCAAGCCCCCTTTGGACCATCCAAAAGTGTCACCAAAGGAAGGCTTTGGTACAAGAGAACTCCCCAGGGGAGCCTTTACGCAGCCCCACATGCAACTGGACCCTCCGGGTTCGCTGTTTCCGAGTATCCCTAAACACAGCCCTAGCCGGCATCGAAGACGACTGAAAAATCAGGCCCCAGGAAATGCGTTCCGAGCCCTTTTCGCGACTCCAAAAGTGCCCCCAAAGGAAGGCTTTGGGTACAAGTGAACTCCCCAGGGGAGCCTTTACGCAGCCCCACATGCAACTGGACCCTTCGGCGTTCGCTGTTTCCGAGCATCCCTAAACATAGCCTTAGCCGGCATCGAAGACGACTGAAAAATCAGGCCCCAGGAAATGCGTTCCGAGCCCTTTTCGCCCATCCAAAAGTGCCACCAAAGGAAGGCTTTGGGTACAAGTGAACTCCCCAGGGAGCCTTTACGCAGCCCCACATGCAACTGGACCCTCCGGGTTCGCTGTTTCCGAGCATCCCTAAACATAGCCCTAGCCGGCATCGATGACGACTGAAAAATCAGGCCCCAGGAAATGCGTTCCGAGCCCTTTTTCGACTATCCAAAAGTGCCCTCAAAGGAAGACTTTAGGTACAAGTGATCTCCCCAGGGGAGCCTTTACGCAGCCCCACATGCAACTGGACCCTCGGCGTTCGCTGTTTCCGAGCATCCCTAAACCTAGCCTTAGCCGGCATCGAAGACGACTGAAAAATCAGGCCCCAGGAAATGCGTTCCGAGCCCTTTTCGCGACTCCAAAAGTGCCCCCAAAGGAAGCTTTGGGTACAAGTGAACTCCCCAGGGGAGCCTTTACGCAGCCCCACATGCAACTGGACCCTCGGCGTTCGCTGTTTCCGAGCATTCCTAAACATAGCCTTAGCCGGCATCGAAGACGACTGAAAAATCAGGCCCCAGGAAATGCGTTCCGAGCCCTTTTCGCCCATCCAAAAGTGCCCCCAAAGGAAGGCTTTGGGTACAAGTGAACTCCCCAGGGGAGCCTTTACGCAGCCCCACATGCAACTGGACCCGTCCGGAGTTCGCTGTTTGTGAGCAAACTTTAACGTAACCCCTAGCCGTCATCGGAGACGAGTGAAAAATCAGGCCCCAGGAAATGCGTTGCGAGCCCCTTTGGAGCATCCAAAAGTGCCCCCAAAGGAAGGCTTTGGGTACAAGTGAACTCCCCAGGGGAGCCTTTACGCAGCCCCACATGCAACTGGACCCTCCGGGTTCGCTGTTCATGAGCAAACCTAAATGTAGCCCTAGCCGTCATCGGAATCGACTGATAAATCAGGCCCCAGGAAATGCGTTGCAAGCCCCTTTGGACCATCCAAAAGTGCCCGCAAAGGAAGGCTTTGGGTACAAGTGATCTCCCCAGGGGAGCCTTTACGCAGCCCCACATGCAACTGGACCCTTCGGGTTCGCTGTTCTGAGCAAACCTAAACGTAGCACTAGCCGTCATTGGAGACGAGTGAAAATCAGGCCCCAGGAATGCGTTCCGAGGCCTTTTCGCCCGATCCAAATGTGCCCCCAAAGGAAGACTTTGGGTATAAGAGAACTCCCCAGGGAGCCTTTACGCAGCCCCACATGCAACTGGACCCCTTCGGGTTCGATTTTTCCGAGCAACCATAATATTATCCCTAGCCAGCATGGGAGAAGACTGAAAACCCCGGGCCCGAGAAAACGCGTTGCAAGCCCCTTTGGACCATCCAAAAGTGTCACCAAAGGAAGGCTTTGGGTACAAGAAGAACTCCCCAGGGAGCCTTTACGCAGCCCCACATGCAACTGGACCCTCGGCGTTCGCTGTTTCCGAGCATCCCTAAACCTAGCCTTAGCCGGCATCGAAGACGACTGAAAAATCAGGCCCCAGGAAATGCGTTCCGAGCCCTTTTCGCGACTCCAAAAGTGCCACCAAAGGAAGGCTTTGGGTACAAGTGAACTCCCAGGGGAGCCTTTACGCAGCCCACATGCAACTGGACCCTCGGCGTTCGGCTGTTTCCGAGCATCCCTAAACATAGCCCTAGCCGGCATCGAAGACGAATGACAAAATCAGGCCCCAGGAAATGCGTTGCGAGCCCCTTTGGACCATCCAAAAGTGCCCCCAAAGGAAGGCTTTGGGTACAAGAGAACTCACCCAGGGGAAGCCTTTATGCAGCCCCACATGCAACTGGACCCTTCGGGTTCGCTGTTTCCGAGCAACCCTAAATATATCCCTAGCCAGCATGGGAGAAGACTGAAAATCCGGGCCCCAGAAAACGCATTGCAAGCCCCTTTGGACCATCCAAAAGTGTCACCAAAGGAAGGCTTTGGGTACAAGAGAACTCCCCCAGGGGAGCCTTTACGCAGCCCCACATGCAACTGGACCCTCCGGGTTTCGCTGTTTCCGAGTATCCCTAAACACAGCCCTAGCCGGCATCGAAGACGACTGAAAAATCAGGCCCCAGGAAATGCGTTCCGAGCCCTTTTCGCGACTCCAAAAGTGCCCCCAAAGGAAGGCTTTGGGTACAGTGAACTCCCCAGGGGAGCCTTTACGCAGCCCCACATGCAACTGGACCCTTCGGCGTTCGCTGTTTCCGAGCATCCCTAAACATAGCCTTAGCCGGCATCGAAGACGACTGAAAAATCAGGCCCCAGGAAATGCGTTCCGAGCCCTTTTTCGCCCATCCAAAAGTGCCACCAAAGGAAGGCTTTGGGTACAAGTGAACTCCCCAGGGGAGCCTTTACGCAGCCCCACATGCAACTGGACCCTCCGGGTTCGCTGTTTCCGAGCATCCCTAAACATAGCCCTAGCCGGCATCGATGACGACTGAAAAATCAGGCCCCAGGAAATGCGTTCCGAGCCCTTTTCGACTATCCGAGCCCTTTTCGACTATCCAAAAGTGCCCTCAAAGGAAGACTTTAGGTACAAGTGATCTCCCCAGGGGAGCCTTTACGCAGCCCCACATGCAACTGGACCCTCGGCGTTCGCTGTTTCCGAGCATCCCTAAACCTAGCCTTAGCCGGCATCGAAGACGACTGAAAAATCAGGCCCCAGGAAATGCGTTCCGAGCCCTTTTCGCGACTCCAAAAGTGCCCCCAAAGGAAGGCTTTGGGTACAAGTGAACTCCCCAGGGGAGCCTTTACGCAGCCCCACATGCAACTGGACCCTCGGCGTTCGCTGTTTCCGAGCATTCCTAAACATAGCCTTAGCCGGCATCGAAGACGACTGAAAAATCAGGCCCCAGGAAATGCGTTCCGAGCCCTTTTCGCCCATCCAAAAGTGCCCCCAAAGGAAGGCTTTGGGTACAAGTGAACTCCCCAGGGGAGCCTTTACGCAGCCCCACATGCAACTGGACCCTCCGGGTTCGCTGTTTGTGAGCAAACTTTAACGTAACCCTAGCCGTCATCGGAGACGAGTGAAAAATCAGGCCCCAGGAAATGCGTTGCGAGCCCCTTTGGAGCATCCAAAAGTGCCCCAAAGGAAGGCTTTGGGTACAAGTGAACTCCCCAGGGGAGCCTTTACGCAGCCCCACATGCAACTGGACCCTCCGAGTTCGATTTTTCCGAGCAACCCTAAATATATCACTAGCCGGCATGGGAGAAGACTGAAAACCCAGGCCCCAGAAAACGCGTTGCAAGCCCCTTCAGACCATCCAAAAGTATCACCAAAGGAAGGCGTTGGGTACAAGTGAACTCCCCAGGGGAGCCTTTACGCAGCCCCACATGCAACTGGACCCTCTGGGTTCGATGTTTCTGAGCATCCCTAAACATAGCCCTAGCCGGCATCGAAGACGACTGAAAAATCAGGCCCCAGGATATGCGTTGCGAGGCCTTTTCACCCATTCAAAAGTGCACCCAAAGGAAGACTTTGGGTACAAGTGAACTCCCCAGGGGAGCCTTTACGCAGCCCCACATGCAACTGGACCCTTCGGGTTCGATTTTTCCGAGAATCCCAAAACATAGCCATAGCCGGCATCGAAGACGACTGATAAATCAGGCCCCAGGAAATGCGTTGTGAGCCCTTTTCGCCCATCCAAAAGTGTCACCAAAGGAAGGCTTTGGGTACAAGTGAACTCCCCAGGGGAGCCTTTACGCAGCCCCACATGCAACTGGACCCTTCGGGTTCGATTTTTCCGAGCATCCCTAAACATAGCCCTAGCCGGCATCGAAGACGACTGAAAAATCAGGCCCCAGGAAATGCGTTGCGAGCCCTTTTCGCCCATCCAAAAGTTCCCCCAAAGGAAGGCTTTGGGTACAAGTGAACTCCCCAGGGGAGCCTTTACGCAGCCCCGCATGCAACTGGACCCTCCGGGTTCGCTGTTCCTGAGCAAACATTAACGTAGCTCTAGCCGTCATCGGAGACGAGTGAAAAATCAGGCCCCAGGAAATGCGTTGCGAGCCCCTTTGGAGCATCCAAAAGTGCCCCCAAAGGAAGGCTTTGGGTACAAGTGAACTCCCCAGGGGAGCCTTTACGCAGCCCCACATGCAACTGGACCCTCCGGGTTCGCTGTTTCCGAGCATCCCTAAACATAGCCCTAGCCGGCATCGAAGACGACTGAAAAATCAGGCCCCAGGCAATGCGTTGCGAGGCCTTTTCGCCCATTCAAAAGTGCACCCAAAAAAAGGCTTTGGGTACAAGAGAACTCCCCAGGGGAGCCTTTACGCAGCCCCACATGCAACTGGACCCTTCGGGTTCGATTTTTCCGAGCAACCCTGAATATATCACTAGCAGGCATAGGAGACGACTGAAAACCCGGGCCCCAGAAAACGCGTTGCAAGCCCCTTTGGACCATCCAAAAGTGCCCCAAAGGAAGGCTTTGGGTACAAGTGAACTCCCCAGGGGAGCCTTTACGCAGCCCCACATGCAACTGGACGCTCCGGGTTCGCTGTTCCTGAGCAAACCTAAACGTAGCCCTAGCCGTCATCGGAGACGAATGAAAAATCAGGCCCCAGGAAATGCGTTGCGAGCCCCTTTGGACCATCCAAAAGTGCCCCCAAAGGAAGGCTTTGGGTACAAGAGAACTCCCCAGGGGAGCCTTTACGCAGCCCCACATGCAACTGGACCCTTCGGGTTCGATTTTTCCGAGTAACCCTAAATATATCCCTAGCCAGCATTGGAGAAGACTGAAAACCCGGGCCCCAGAAAACGCGTTGCAAGCCCCTTTGGACCATCCAAAAGTGTCACCAAAGGAAGGCTTTGGGTACAAGAGAACTCCCCAGGGGAGCCTTTACGCAGCCCCACATGCAACTGGACCCTCCGGGTTCGCTGTTTCCGAGCATCCCTAAACATAGCCCTAGCCGGCATCGAAGACGACTGAAAAATCAGGCCCCAGGAAATGCGTTCCGAGCCCTTTTCGCGACTGCAAAAGTGCCCCCAAAGGAAGGCTTTGGGTACAAGTGAACTCCCCAGGGGAGCCTTTACGCAGCCCGACATGCAACTGGACCCTCGGCGTTCGCTGTTTCCGAGCATCCCTAAACATAGCCTTAGCCGGCATCGAAGACGACTGAAAAATCAGGCCCCAGGAAATGCGTTCTGAGCCCTTTTCGCCCATCCAAAAGTGCCCCCAAAGGAAGGCTTTGGGTACAAGAGAACTCCCCAGGGGAGCCTTTACGCAGCCCCACATGCAACTGGACCCTCGGCGTTCGCTGTTTCCGAGCATCCCTAAACATAGCCCTAGCCGGCATCGAAGACGACTGAAAAATCAGGCCCCAGGAAATGCGTTCCGAGCCCTTTTCGCGACTCCAAAAGTGCCCCCAAAGGAAGGCTTTGGGTACAAGTGAACTCCCCAGGGGAGCCTTTACGCAGCCCCACATGCAACTGGACCCTCCGGGTTCGCTGTTTCCGAGCATCCCTAAACATAGCCCTAGCCGGCATCGAAGACGACTGAAAAATCAGGCCCCAGGAAATGCGTTCCGAGCCCTTTTCGCCTATCCAAAAGTGCCCCCAAAGGAAGACTTTAGGTACAAGTGATCTCCCCAGGGGAGCCTTTACGCAGCCCCACATGCAACTGGACCCTCCGAGTTCGATTTTTCCGAGTAACCCTAAATATATCCCTAGCCGGCATGGGAGAAGACTGAAAACCCGGGCCCCAGAAAACGCGTTGCAAGCCCCTTTGGACCATCCAAAAGTGTCACCAAAGGAAGGCTTTGGGTACAAGAGAACTCCCCAGGGGAGCCTTTACGCAGCCCCACATGCAACTGGACCCTCCGGGTTCGCTGTTCATGAGCAAACCTAAATGTAGCCCTAGCCGTCATCGGAATCGACTGATAAATCAGGCCCCAGGAAATGCGTTGCAAGCCCCTTTGGACCATCCAAAAGTGCCCGCAAAGGAAGGCTTTGGGTACAAGTGATCTCCCCAGGGGAGCCTTTACGCAGCCCCACATGCAACTGGACCCTTCGGGTTCGCTGTTCCTGAGCAAACCTAAACGTAGCACTAGCCGTCATTGGAGACGAGTGAAAATCAGGCCCCAGGAAATGCGTTCCGAGGCCTTTTCGCCGATCCAAATGTGCCCCCAAAGGAAGACTTTGGGTATAAGAGAACTCCCCAGGGGAGCCTTTACGCAGCCCCACATGCAACTGGACCCTTCGGGTTCGATTTTTCCGAGCAACCATAAATATATCCCTAGCCAGCATGGGAGAAGACTGAAAACCCGGGCCCGAGAAAACGCGTTGCAAGCCCCTTTGGACCATCCAAAAGTGTCACCAAAGGAAGGCTTTGGGTACAAGAGAACTCCCCAGGGGAGCCTTTACGCAGCCCCACATGCAACTGGACCCTCGGCGTTCGCTGTTTCCGAGCATCCCTAAACATAGCCCTAGCCGGCATCGAAGACGACTGAAAAATCAGGCCCCAGGAAATGCGTTCCGAGCCCTTTTCGCGACTCCAAAAGTGCCCCCAAAGGAAGGCTTTGGGTACAAGTGAACTCCCCAGGGGAGCCTTTACGCAGCCCCACATGCAACTGGACCCTCGGCGTTCGCTGTTTCCGAGCATCCCTAAACATAGCCCTAGCCGGCATCGAAGACGACTGAAAAATCAGGCCCCAGGAAATGCGTTCCGAGCCCTTTTCGCGACTCCAAAAGTGCCCCCAAAGGAAGGCTTTGGGTACAAGTGAACTCCCCAGGGGAGCCTTTACGCAGCCCCACATGCAACTGGACCCTCGGCGTTCGCTGTTTCCGAGCATCCCTAAACATAGCCTTAGCCGGCATCGAAGACGACTGAAAAATCAGGCCCCAGGAAATGCGTTCCGAGCCCTTTTCGCCCATCCAAAAGTGCCCCCAAAGGAAGGCTTTGGGTACAAGTGAACTCCCCAGGGGAGCCTTTACGCAGCCCCACATGCAACTGGACCCTCCGGGTTCGCTGTTTCCGAGCATCCCTAAACATAGCCCTAGCCGGCATCGATGACGACTGAAAAATCAGGCCCCAGGAAATGCGTTCCGAGCCCTTTTCGACTATCCAAAAGTGCCCCCAAAGGAAGACTTTAGGTACAAGTGATCTCCCCAGGGGAGCCTTTACGCAGCCCCACATGCAACTGGACCCTCCGAGTTCGATTTTTCCGAGCAACCCTAAATATATCACTAGCCGGCATGGGAGAAGACTGAAAACCCGGGCCCCAGAAAACGCGTTGCAAGCCCCTTTGGACCATCCAAAAGTGTCACCAAAGGAAGGCTTTGGGTACAAGAGAACTCCCCAGGGGAGCCTTTACGCAGCCCAACATGCAACTGGACCCTCCGGGTTCGCTGTTCATGAGCAAACCTAAACGTAGCCCTAGCCGTCATCGGAATCGACTGATAAATCAGGCCCCAGGAAATGCGTTGCAAGCCCCTTTGGACCATCCAAAAGTGCCCCCAAAGGAAGGCTTTGGGTACAAGTGATCTCCCCAGGGGAGCCTTTACGCAGCCCCACATGCAACTGGACCCTTCGGGTTCGCTGTTCCTGAGCAAACCTAAACGTAGCACTAGCCGTCATTGGAGACGAGTGAAAATCAGGCCCCAGGAAATGGGTTCCGAGGCCTTTTCGCCGATCCAAATGTGCCCCCAAAGGAAGGCTTTGGGTACAAGAGAACTCCCCAGGGGAGCCTTTACGCAGCCCCACATGCAACTGGACCCTTCGGGTTCGATTTTTCCGAGTAACCCTAAATATATCCCTAGCCAGCATTGGAGAAGACTGAAAACCCGGGCCCCAGAAAACGCGTTGCAAGCCCCTTTGGACCATCCAAAAGTGTCACCAAAGGAAGGCTTTGGGTACAAGAGAACTCCCCAGGGGAGCCTTTACGCAGCCCCACATGCAACTGGACCCTCCGGGTTCGCTGTTTCCGAGCATCCCTAAACATAGCCCTAGCCGGCATCGAAGACGACTGAAAAATCAGGCCCCAGGAAATGCGTTCCGAGCCCTTTTCGCGACTGCAAAAGTGCCCCCAAAGGAAGGCTTTGGGTACAAGTGAACTCCCCAGGGGAGCCTTTACGCAGCCCGACATGCAACTGGACCCTCGGCGTTCGCTGTTTCCGAGCATCCCTAAACATAGCCTTAGCCGGCATCGAAGACGACTGAAAAATCAGGCCCCAGGAAATGCGTTCTGAGCCCTTTTCGCCCATCCAAAAGTGCCCCCAAAGGAAGGCTTTGGGTACAAGAGAACTCCCCAGGGGAGCCTTTACGCAGCCCCACATGCAACTGGACCCTCGGCGTTCGCTGTTTCCGAGCATCCCTAAACATAGCCCTAGCCGGCATCGAAGACGACTGAAAAATCAGGCCCCAGGAAATGCGTTCCGAGCCCTTTTCGCGACTCCAAAAGTGCCCCCAAAGGAAGGCTTTGGGTACAAGTGAACTCCCCAGGGGAGCCTTTACGCAGCCCCACATGCAACTGGACCCTCCGGGTTCGCTGTTTCCGAGCATCCCTAAACATAGCCCTAGCCGGCATCGAAGACGACTGAAAAATCAGGCCCCAGGAAATGCGTTCCGAGCCCTTTTCGCCTATCCAAAAGTGCCCCCAAAGGAAGACTTTAGGTACAAGTGATCTCCCCAGGGGAGCCTTTACGCAGCCCCACATGCAACTGGACCCTCCGAGTTCGATTTTTCCGAGCAACCCTAAATATATCCCTAGCCGGCATGGGAGAAGACTGAAAACCCGGGCCCCAGAAAACGCGTTGCAAGCCCCTTTGGACCATCCAAAAGTGTCACCAAAGGAAGGCTTTGGGTACAAGAGAACTCCCCAGGGGAGCCTTTACGCAGCCCCACATGCAACTGGACCCTCCGGGTTCGCTGTTCATGAGCAAACCTAAATGTAGCCCTAGCCGTCATCGGAATCGACTGATAAATCAGGCCCCAGGAAATGCGTTGCAAGCCCCTTTGGACCATCCAAAAGTGCCCCCAAAGGAAGGCTTTGGGTACAAGTGATCTCCCCAGGGGAGCCTTTACGCAGCCCCACATGCAACTGGACCCTTCGGGTTCGCTGTTCCTGAGCAAACCTAAACGTAGCACTAGCCGTCATTGGAGACGAGTGAAAATCAGGCCCCAGGAAATGCGTTCCGAGGCCTTTTCGCCGATCCAAATGTGCCCCCAAAGGAAGACTTTGGGTATAAGAGAACTCCCCAGGGGAGCCTTTACGCAGCCCCACATGCAACTGGACCCTTCGGGTTCGATTTTTCCGAGCAACCATAAATATATCCCTAGCCAGCATGGGAGAAGACTGAAAACCCGGGCCCGAGAAAACGCGTTGCAAGCCCCTTTGGACCATCCAAAAGTGTCACCAAAGGAAGGCTTTGGGTACAAGAGAACTCCCCAGGGGAGCCTTTACGCAGCCCCACATGCAACTGGACCCTCGGCGTTCGCTGTTTCCGAGCATCCCTAAACATAGCCCTAGCCGGCATCGAAGACGACTGAAAAATCAGGCCCCAGGAAATGCGTTCCGAGCCCTTTTCGCGACTCCAAAAGTGCCACCAAAGGAAGGCTTTGGGTACAAGTGAACTCCCCAGGGGAGCCTTTACGCAGCCCCACATGCAACTGGACCCTCGGCGTTCGCTGTTTCCGAGCATCCCTAAACATAGCCCTAGCCGGCATCGAAGACGACTGAAAAATCAGGCCCCAGGAAATGCGTTCCGAGCCCTTTTCGCGACTCCAAAAGTGCCCCCAAAGGAAGGCTTTGGGTACAAGTGAACTCCCCAGGGGAGCCTTTACGCAGCCCCACATGCAACTGGACCCTCGGCGTTCGCTGTTTCCGAGCATCCCTAAACATAGCCTTAGCCGGCATCGAAGACGACTGAAAAATCAGGCCCCAGGAAATGCGTTCCGAGCCCTTTTCGCCCATCCAAAAGTGCCCCCAAAGGAAGGCTTTGGGTACAAGTGAACTCCCCAGGGGAGCCTTTACGCAGCCCCACATGCAACTGGACCCTCCGGGTTCGCTGTTTCCGAGCATCCCTAAACATAGCCCTAGCCGGCATCGATGACGACTGAAAAATCAGGCCCCAGGAAATGCGTTCCGAGCCCTTTTCGACTATCCAAAAGTGCCCCCAAAGGAAGACTTTAGGTACAAGTGATCTCCCCAGGGGAGCCTTTACGCAGCCCCACATGCAACTGGACCCTCCGAGTTCGATTTTTCCGAGCAACCCTAAATATATCACTAGCCGGCATGGGAGAAGACTGAAAACCCGGGCCCCAGAAAACGCGTTGCAAGCCCCTTTGGACCATCCAAAAGTGTCACCAAAGGAAGGCTTTGGGTACAAGAGAACTCCCCAGGGGAGCCTTTACGCAGCCCAACATGCAACTGGACCCTCCGGGTTCGCTGTTCATGAGCAAACCTAAACGTAGCCCTAGCCGTCATCGGAATCGACTGATAAATCAGGCCCCAGGAAATGCGTTGCAAGCCCCTTTGGACTATCCAAAAGTGCCCCCAAAGGAAGGCTTTGGGTACAAGTGATCTCCCCAGGGGAGCCTTTACGCAGCCCCACATGCAACTGGACCCTTCGGGTTCGCTGTTCCTGAGCAAACCTAAACGTAGCACTAGCCGTCATTGGAGACGAGTGAAAATCAGGCCCCAGGAAATGGGTTCCGAGGCCTTTTCGCCGATCCAAATGTGCCCCCAAAGGAAGACTTTGGGTATAAGAGAACTCCCCAGGGGAGCCTTTACGCAGCCCCACATGCAACTGGACCCTTCGGGTTCGATTTTTCCGAGCAACCATAAATATATCCCTAGCCAGCATGGGAGAAGACTGAAAACCCGGGCCCGAGAAAACGCGTTGCAAGCCCCTTTGGACCATCCAAAAGTGTCACCAAAGGAAGGCTTTGGGTACAAGAGAACTCCCCAGGGGAGCCTTTACGCAGCCCCACATGCAACTGGACCCTCGGCGTTCGCTGTTTCCGAGCATCCCTAAACATAGCCCTAGCCGGCATCGAAGACGACTGAAAAATCAGGCCCCAGGAAATGCGTTCCGAGCCCTTTTCGCGACTCCAAAAGTGCCCCCAAAGGAAGGCTTTGGGTACAAGTGAACTCCCCAGGGGAGCCTTTACGCAGCCCCACATGCAACTGGACCCTCGGCGTTCGCTGTTTCCGAGCATTCCTAAACATAGCCTTAGCCGGCATCGAAGACGACTGAAAAATCAGGCCCCAGGAAATGCGTTCCGAGCCCTTTTCGCCCATCCAAAAGTGCCCCCAAAGGAAGGCTTTGGGTACAAGTGAACTCCCCAGGGGAGCCTTTACGCAGCCCCACATGCAACTGGACCCTCCGGGTTCGCTGTTTGTGAGCAAACTTTAACGTAACCCTAGCCGTCATCGGAGACGAGTGAAAAATCAGGCCCCAGGAAATGCGTTGCGAGCCCCTTTGGAGCATCCAAAAGTGCCCCCAAAGGAAGGCTTTGGGTACAAGTGAACTCCCCAGGGGAGCCTTTACGCAGCCCCACATGCAACTGGACCCTCCGAGTTCGATTTTTCCGAGCAACCCTAAATATATCACTAGCCGGCATGGGAGAAGACTGAAAACCCAGGCCCCAGAAAACGCGTTGCAAGCCCCTTCAGACCATCCAAAAGTGTCACCAAAGGAAGGCGTTGGGTACAAGTGAACTCCCCAGGGGAGCCTTTACGCAGCCCCACATGCAACTGGACCCTCTGGGTTCGATGTTTCTGAGCATCCCTAAACATAGCCCTAGCCGGCATCGAAGACGACTGAAAAATCAGGCCCCAGGATATGCGTTGCGAGGCCTTTTCACCCATTCAAAAGTGCACCCAAAGGAAGACTTTGGGTACAAGTGAACTCCCCAGGGGAGCCTTTACGCAGCCCCACATGCAACTGGACCCTTCGGGTTCGATTTTTCCGAGAATCCCAAAACATAGCCATAGCCGGCATCGAAGACGACTGATAAATCAGGCCCCAGGAAATGCGTTGCGAGCCCTTTTCGCCCATCCAAAAGTGTCACCAAAGGAAGGCTTTGGGTACAAGTGAACTCCCCAGGGGAGCCTTTACGCAGCCCCACATGCAACTGGACCCTCCGGGTTCGCTGTTTCCGAGCATCCCTAAACATAGCCCTAGCCGGCATGGGAGAAGACTGAAAACCCGGGCCCCAGAAAACGCGTTGCAAGCCCCTTTGGACCATCCAAAAGTGTCACCAAAGGAAGGCTTTGGGTACAAGAGAACTCCCCAGGGGAGCCTTTACGCAGCCCCACATGCAACTGGACCCTTCGGGTTCGATTTTTCCGAGCATCCCTAAACATAGCCCTAGCCGGCATCGAAGACGACTGAAAAATCAGGCCCCAGGAAATGCGTTCCGAGCCCTTTTCGCCCATCCAAAAGTTCCCCCAAAGGAAGGCTTTGGGTACAAGTGAACTCCCCAGGGGAGCCTTTACGCAGCCCCGCATGCAACTGGACCCTCCGGGTTCGCTGTTCCTGAGCAAACATTAACGTAGCTCTAGCCGTCATCGGAGACGAGTGAAAAATCAGGCCCCAGGAAATGCGTTGCGAGCCCCTTTGGAGCATCCAAAAGTGCCCCCAAAGGAAGGCTTTGGGTACAAGTGAACTCCCCAGGGGAGCCTTTACGCAGCCCCACATGCAACCTAACCCTCCGGGTTCGCTGTTTCCGAGCATCCCTAAACATAGCCCTAGCCGGCATCGAAGACGACTGAAAAATCAGGCCCCAGGCAATGCGTTGCGAGGCCTTTTCGCCCATTCAAAAGTGCACCCAAAAAAAGGCTTTGGGTACAAGAGAACTCCCCAGGGGAGCCTTTACGCAGCCCCACATGCAACTGGACCCTTCGGGTTCGATTTTTCCGAGCAACCCTGAATATATCACTAGCAGGCATAGGAGACGACTGAAAACCCGGGCCCCAGAAAACGCGTTGCAAGCCCCTTTGGACCATCCAAAAGTGCCCCCAAAGGAAGGCTTTGGGTACAAGTGAACTCCCCAGGGGAGCCTTTACGCAGCCCCACATGCAACTGGACCCTCCGGGTTCGCTGTTCCTGAGCAAACCTAAACGTAGCCCTAGCCGTCATCGGAGACGAATGAAAAATCAGGCCCCAGGAAATGCGTTGCGAGCCCCTTTGGACCATCCAAAAGTGCCCCCAAAGGAAGGCTTTGGGTACAAGAGAACTCCCCAGGGGAGCCTTTACGCAGCCCCACATGCAACTGGACCCTTGGGTTCGATTTTTCCGAGTAACCCTAAATATATCCCTAGCCAGCATTGGAGAAGACTGAAAACCCGGGCCCCAGAAAACGCGTTGCAAGCCCCTTTGGACCATCCAAAAGTGTCACCAAAGGAAGGCTTTGGGTACAAGAGAACTCCCCAGGGGAGCCTTTACGCAGCCCCACATGCAACTGGACCCTCCGGGTTCGCTGTTTCCGAGCATCCCTAAACATAGCCCTAGCCGGCATCGAAGACGACTGAAAAATCAGGCCCCAGGAAATGCGTTCCGAGCCCTTTTCGCGACTGCAAAAGTGCCCCCAAAGGAAGGCTTTGGGTACAAGTGAACTCCCCAGGGGAGCCTTTACGCAGCCCGACATGCAACTGGACCCTCGGCGTTCGCTGTTTCCGAGCATCCCTAAACATAGCCTTAGCCGGCATCGAAGATGACTGATAAATCAGGCCCCAGGAAATGCGTTGCGAGCCCTTTTCGCCCATCCAAAAGTGTCACCAAAGGAAGGCTTTGGGTACAAGAGAACTCCCCAGGGGAGCCTTTACGCAGCCCCACATGCAACTGGACCCTCCGGGTTCGCTGTTTCCGAGCATCCCTAAACATAGCCCTAGCCGGCATGGGACAAGACTGAAAACCCGGGCCCCAGAAAACGCGTTGCAAGCCCCTTTGGACCATCCAAAAGTGTCACCAAAGGAAGGCTTTGGGTACAAGAGAACTCCCCAGGGGAGCCTTTACGCAGCCCCACATGCAACTGGACCCTTTGGGTTCGATTTTTCCGAGCAACCCTAAATATATCCCTAGCCGGCATGGGAGAAGACTGAAAACCCGGGCCCCAGAAAACGCGTTGCAAGCCCCTTTGGACCATCCAAAAGTGTCACCAAAGGAAGGCTTTGGGTACAAGAGAACTCCCCAGGGGAGCCTTTACGCAGCCCCACATGCAACTGGACCCTCGGCGTTCGCTGTTTCCGAGCATCCCTAAACATAGCCCTAGCCGGCATCGAAGACGACTGAAAAATCAGGCCCCAGGAAATGCGTTCCGAGCCCTTTTCGCGACTACAAAAGTGCCACCAAAGGAAGGCTTTGGGTACAAGTGAACTCCCCAGGGGAGCCTTTACGCAGCCCCACATGCAACTGGACCCTCGGCGTTCGCTGTTTCCGAGCATCCCTAAACATAGCCTTAGCCGGCATCGAAGACGACTGAAAAATCAGGCCCCAGGAAATGCGTTCCGAGCCCTTTTCGCCCATCCAAAAGTGCCCCCAAAGGAAGGCTTTGGGTACAAGTGAACTCCCCAGGGGAGCCTTTACGCAGCCCCACATGCAACTGGACCCTACGGGTTCGCTGTTCGTGAGCAAACTTTAACGTAGCCCTAGCCGTCATCGGAGACGAGTGAAAAATCAGGCCCCAGGAAATGCGTTCCGAGCCCTTTTCGCCCATCCAAAAGTGCCCCCAAAGGAAGGCTTTGAGTACAAGTGAACTCCCCAGGGGACCCTTCACGCAGCCCCACATGCAACTGGACCCTCCGAGTTCGATTTTTCCGAGCAACCCTAAATATATCACTAGCCGGCATGGGAGAAGACTGAAAACCCAGGCCCCAGAAAACGCGTTGCAAGCCCCTTTAGACCATCCAAAAGTGTCACCAAAGGAAGGCGTTGGGTACAAGTGAACTCCCCAGGGGAGCCTTTACGCAGCCCCACATGCAACTGGACCCTCTGGGTTCGATGTTTCTGAGCATCCCTAAACATAGCCCTAGTCGGCATCGAAGACGACTGAAAAATCAGGCCCCATGATATGCGTTGCGAGGCCTTTTCGCCCATTCAAAAGTGCACCCAAAGGAAGACTTTCGGTACAAGTGAACTCCCCAGGGGAGCCTTTACGCAGCCCCACATGTAACTGGACCCTTCGGGTTCGATTTTTCCGAGAATCCCAAAACATAACCCTAGCCGTCATCGGAGAAGACGTAAAACCCGGGCCCCAGAAAACGCGTTGCAAGCCCCTTTGGACCATCCAAAAGCGCCCCCAAAGGAAGGCTTTGGGTACAAGTGAACTCCCCAGGGGAGCCTTTACGCAGCCCCACATGCAACTGGACCCTCCGGGTTCGCTGTTTCTGAGCATCCCTAAACATAGCCATAGCCGGCATCAAAGACGACTGATAAATCAGGCCCCAGGAAATGCGTTGCGAGCCCTTTTCGCCCATCCAAAAGTGTCACCAAAGGAAGGCTTTGGGTACAAGAGAACTCCCCAGGGGAGCCTTTACGCAGCCCCACATGCAACTGGATCCTCCGGGTTCGATGTTTCCGAGCATCCCTAAACATAGCCCTAGCCGGCATGGGAGAAGACTGAAAACCCGGGCCCCAGAAAACGCGTTGCAAGCCCCTTTGGACCATCCAAAAGTGCCCCCAAAGGAAGGCTTTGGGTACAAGAGAACTCCCCAGGGGAGCCTTTACGCAGCCCCACATGCAACCGGACCCTTCGGGTTCGATTTTTCCGAGCAAACCAAAATATATCCCTGGCCGGCTTGGGAGAAGACTGAAAACCCGGGCCCCAGAAAACGCGTTGCAAGCCCCTTTGGACCATCCAAAAGTGTCACCAAAGGAAGGCTTTGGGTACAAGAGAACTCCCCAGGGGAGCCTTTACGCAGCCCCACATGCAACTGGACCCTCGGCGTTCGCTGTTTCCGAGCATCCCTAAACATATCCCTAGCCGGCATCGAAGACGACTGAAAAATCAGGCCCCAGGAAATGCGTTCCGAGCCCTTTTCGCGACTCCAAAAGTGCCACCAAAGGAAGGCTTTGGGTACAAGTGAACTCCGCAGGGGAGCCTTTACGCAGCCTCACATGCAACTGGACCCTTGGCGTTCGCTGTTTCCGAGCATCCCTAAACATAGCCTTAGCCGGCATCGAAGACGACTGAAAAATCAGGCCCCAGGAAATGCATTGCGAGCCCTTTTCGCCCATCCAAAAGTGCCCCCAAAGGAAGGCTTTGGGTACAAGTGAACTCCCCAGGGGAGCCTTTACGCAGCCCCACATGCAACTGGACCCTCCGGGTTCGCTGTTCCTGAGCAAATATTAACGTAGCCCTAGCCGTCATCGGAGACGAGTGAAAAATCAGGCCCCAGGAAATGTGTTGCGAGCCCCTTTGGAGCATCCAAAAGTGCCCCCAAAGGAACGCTTTGAATACAAGTGAACTCCCCAGGGGAGCCTTTACGCAGCCCCACATGCAACTGGACCCTCCGGGTTCGCTGTTTCCGAGCATCCCTAAACATAGCCCTAGCCGGCATCGAAGACGACTGAAAAATCAGGCCCCAGGAAATGCGTTCCGAGCCCTTTTCGCCGATCCAAATGTGCCCCCAAAGGAAGACTTTAGGTACAAGTGATCTCCCCAGGGGAGCCTTTACGCAGCCCCACATGCAACTGGACCCTTCGGGTTCGATTTTTCCGAGAAACCCTAAATATATCACTAGCCGGCATGGGAGAAGACTGAAAACCCGGGCCCCAGAAAACGCGTTGCAAGCCCCTTTGGACCATCCAAAAGTGTCACCAAAGGAAGGCTTTGGGTACAAGTGAACTCCCCAGGGGAGCCTTTACGCAGCCCCACATGCAACCTAACCCTCCGGGTTCGCTGTTTCCGAGCATCCCTAAACATAGCCCTAGCCGGCATCGAAGACGACTGAAAAATCAGGCCCCAGGCAATGCGTTGCGAGGCCTTTTCGCCCATTCATAAATGCACCCAAAGGAAGGCTTTGGGTACAAGAGAACTCCCCAGGGGAGCCTTTACGCAGCCCCACATGCAACTGGACCCTTCGGGTTCGATTTTTCCGAGCAACCCTAAATATAGCACTAGCAGGCATAGGAGACAACTGAAAACCCGGGCCCCAGAAAACGCGTTGCAAGCCCCTTTGGACCATCCAAAAGTGCCCCCAAAGGAAGGCTTTGGGTACAAGTGAACTCCCCAGGGGAGCCTTTACGCAGCCCCACATGCAACTGGACGCTCCGGGTTCGCTGTTCCTGAGCAACCCTAAACGTAGCCCTAGCCGTCATCGGAGACGAATGAAAAATCAGGCCCCAGGAAATGCGTTGCGAGCCCCTTTGGACCATCCAAAAGTGCCCCCAAAGGAAGGCTTTGGGTACAAGAGAACTCCCCAGGGGAGCCTTTACGCAGCCCCACATGCAACTGGACCCTTCGGGTTCGATTTTTCCGAGCAACCCTAAATATATCCCTAGCCAGCATGGGAGAAGACTGAAAACCCGGGCCCCAGAAAACGCGTTGCAAGCCCCTTTGGACCATCCAAAAGTGTCACCAAAGGAAGGCTTTGGGTACAAGAGAACTCCCCAGGGGAGCCTTTATGCAGCCCCACATGCAACTGGACCCTCGGCGTTCGTTGTTTCAGAGCATCCCTAAACATAGCCCTAGCCGGCATCGAAGACGACTGAAAAATCAGGCCCCAGGAAATGCGTTCCGAGCCCTTTTCGCGACACCAAAAGTGCCCCCAAAGGAAGGCTTTGGGTACAAGTGAACTCCCCAGGGGAGCCTTTACGCAGCCCCACATGCAACTGGACCCTCCGGGTTCGCTGTTCCTGAGCAAACATTAAGGTAGCCCTAGCCGTCATCGGAGAGGAGTGAAAAATCAGGCCCAAGGAAATGCGTTGCGAGCCCCTTTGGAGCATCCAAAAGCGCCCCCAAAGGAAGGCTTTGAATACAAGTGAACTCCCCAGGGGAGCCTTTACGCAGCCCCACATGCAACTGGAACCTCCGGGTGCGCTGTTTCCGAGCATCCCTAAACATAGCCTTAGCCGGCATCGAAGACGACTGAAAAATCAGGCCCCAGGAAATGCGTTCCGAGCCCTTTTCGCCTATCCAAAAGTAACCCCAAAGGGAGACTTTAGGTACAAGTGATCTCCCCAGGGGAGCCTTTACGCAGCCCCACATGCAACTGGACCCTTCGGGTTCGATTTTTCCGAGCAACCCTAAATATATCCCTAGCCGGCATGGGAGAAGACTGAAAACTCGGGCCCCAGAAAACGCGTTGCAAGCCCCTTTGGACCATCCAAAAGTGTCACCAAAGGAAGGCTTTGGGTACAAGAGAACTCCCCAGGGGAGCCTTTACGCAGCCCCACATGCAACTGGACCCTCCGGGTTCGCTGTTCCTCAGCAAACCTAAACGTAGCCCTAGCCGTCATCGGAATCTACTGAAAAATCAGGCCCCACGAAATGCGTTGCAAGCCCCTTTGGACCATCCAAAAGTGCCCCCAAAGGAAGGCTTTGGGTACAAGTGAACTCCCCAGGGGAGCCTTTACGCAGCCCCACATGCAACTGGACCCTCGGCGTTCGCTGTTTCCGAGCATCCCTATACATAGCCCTAGCCGGCATCGAAGACGACTGATAAATCAGGCCCCAGGAAATGCGTTGCGAGCCCTTTTCGCCCATCCAAAAGTGTCACCAAAGGAAGGCTTTGGGTACAAGAGAACTCCCCAGGGGAGCCTTTACGCAGCCCCACATGCAACTGGACCCTTCGGGTTCGATTTTTCCGAGCAACCCTAAATATATCCCTAGCCGGCATGGGAGAAGACTGAAAACCCGGGCCCCAGAAAACGCGTTGCAAGCCCCTTTGGACCATCCAAAAGTGTCACCAAAGGAAGGCTTTGGGTACAAGAGAACTCCCCAGGGGAGCCTTTACGCAGCCCCACATGCAACTGGACCCGCGGCGTTCGCTGTTTCCGAGCATCCCTAAACATAGCCCTAGCCGGCATCGAAGACGACTGAAAAATCAGGCCCCAGGAAATGCGTTCCGAGCCCTTTTCGCCCATCCAAAAGTGCCCCCAAAGGAAGGCTTTGGGTACAAGTGAACTCCCCAGGGGACCCTTCACGCAGCCCCACATGCAACTGGACCGTCCGGGTTCGCTGTTCCTGAGCAAACTTTAACGTAGCCCTAGCCGTCATCGGAGACGAGTGAAAAATCAGGCCCCAGGAAATGCGTTGCGAGCCCCTTTGGAGCATCCAAAAGTGCCCCCAAAGGAAGGCTTTGGGTACAAGTGAACTCCCCAGGGGAGCCTTTACGCAGCCCCACATGCAACTGGACCCTACGAGTTCGATTTTTCCGAGCAACCCTAAATATATCACTAGCCGGAATGGGAGAAGACTGAAAACCCGGGCCCCAGAAAACGCGTTGCAAGCCCCTTTGGACCATCCAAAATTGTCACCAAAGGAAGGCGTTGGGTACAAATGAACTCCCCAGGGGAGCCTTTACGCAGCCCCACATGCAACTGGACCCTCTGGGTTCGATGTTTCTGAGCATCCCTAAACATAGCCCTAGCCGGCATCGAAGACGACTGAAAAATCAGGCCCCAGGATATGCGTTGCGAGGCCTTTTCGCCGATTCAAAAGTGCACCCAAAGGAAGACTTTGGGTACAAGTGAACTCCCCAGGGGAGCCTTTACGCAGCCCCACATGTAACTGGACCCTTCGGGTTCGATTTTTCCGAGAATCCCAAAACATAGCCCTAGCCGTCATCGGAGAAGACTGAAAACCCGGGCCCCAGAAAACGCGTTGCAAGCCCCTTTGGACCATCCAAAAGCGCCCCCAAAGGAAGGCTTTGGGTACAAGTGAACTCCCCAGGGGAGCCTTTACGCAGCCCCACATGCAACTGGACCCTCGGCGTTCGCTGTTTCCGAGCATCCCTAAACATATCTCTAGCCGGCATGGGAGAAGACTGAAAACCCGGGCCCCAGAAAACGCGTTGCAAGCCCCTTTGGACCATCCAAAAGTGTCACCAAAGGAAGGCTTTGGGTACAAGAGAACTCCCCAGGGGAGCCTTTACGCAGCCCCACATGCAACTGGACCCTCGGCGTTCGCTGTTTCCGAGCATCCCTAAACATAGCCCTAGCCGGCATCGAAGACGACTGAAAAATCAGGCCCCAGGAAATGCGTTCCGAGCCCTTTTCGCGACTCCAAAAGTGCCCCCAAAGGAAGGCTTTGGGTACAAGTGAACTCCCTAGGGGAGCCTTTACGCAGCCCCACATGCAACTGGACCCTCCGGGTTCGCTGTTCCTGAGCAAACATTAAAGTAGCCCTAGCCGTCATCGGAGACGAGTGAAAAATCAGGCCCCAGGAAATGCGTTGCGAGCCCCTTTGGAGCATCCAAAAGTGCCCCCAAAGGAAGGCTTTGAATACAAGTGAACTCCCCAGGGGAGCCTTTACGCAGCCCCACATGCAACTGGAACCTCCGGGTTCGCTGTTTCCGAGCATCCCTAAACATAGCCCTAGCCGGCATCGAAGACGACTGAAAAATCAGGCGCCAGGAAATGCGATCCGAGCCCTTTTCGCGACTCCAAAAGTAACCCCAAAGGAAGACTTTAGGTACAAGTGATCTCCTCAGGGGAGCCTTTACGCAGCCCCACATGCAACTGGACCCTTCGGGTTCGATTTTTCCAAGCAACCCTAAATATATCCCTAGCCGGCATGGGAGAAGACTGAAAACCCGGGCCCCAGAAAACGCGTTGCAAGCCCCTTTGGACCATCCAAATGTGCCCCCAAAGGAAGGCTTTGGGTACAAGTGATCTCCCCAGGGGAGCCTTTACGCAGCCCCACATGCAACTGGACCCTTCGGGTTCGCTGTTCCTGAGCAAACCTGAACGTAGCACTAGCCGTCATTGGAGACGAGTGAAAATCAGGCCCCAGGAAATGCGTTCCGAGGCCTTTTCGCCGATCCAAATGTGCCCCCAAAGGAAGACTTTGGGTATAAGAGAACTCCCCAGGGGAGCCTTTACGCAGCCCCACATGCAACTGGACCCTTCGGGTTCGAATTTTCCGAGCAACCCTAAATATATCCCTAGCCGGCATGGGAGAAGACTGAAAACCCGGGCCCCAGAAAACGCGTTGCAAGCCCCTTTGGACCACCCAAAAGTGTCACCAAAGGAAGGCTTTGGGTACAAGAGAACTCCCCAGGGGAGCCTTTACGCAGCCCCACATGCAACTGGACCCTCCGGGTTCGCTGTTCATGAGCAAACCTAAACGTAGCCCTAGCCGTCATCGGAATCGACTGATAAATCAGGCCCCAGGAAATGCGTTGCAAGCCCCTTTGGACCATCCAAAAGTGCCCCCAAAGGAAGGCTTTGGGTACAAGTGATCTCCCCAGGGGAGCCTTTACGCAGCCCCACATGCAACTGGACCCTTCGGGTTCGCTGTTCCTGAGCAAACCTAAACGTAGCACTAGCCGTCATTGGAGACGAGTGAAAATCAGGCCCCAGGAAATGCGTTCCGAGGCCTTTTCGCCGATCCAAATGTGCCCCCAAAGGAAGACTTTGGGTATAAGAGAACTCCCCAGGGGAACCTTTACGCAGCCCCACATGCAACTGGACCCTTCGGGTTCTGTTTTTCCGAGCAACCCTAAATATATCCCTAGCCAGCATGGGAGAAGACTGAAAACCCGGGCCCGAGAAAACGCGTTGCAAGCCCCTTTGGACCATCCAAAAGTGCCCCCGAAGGAAAGCTTTGGGTACAAGTGAACTCCCCAGGGGAGCCTTTACGCAGCCCCACATGCAACTGGACCCTCCGGGTTCGCTGTTCCTAAGCAAACTTTAACGTAGCCCTAGCCGTCATCGGAGACGAGTGAAAAATCAGACCCCAGGAAATGCGTTGCCAGCCCCTTTGGAGCATCCAAAAGTGCCCCCAAAGGAAGGCTTTGGGTACAAGTGAACTCCCCAGGGGAGTCTTTACGCAGCCCCACATGCAATTGGACCCTCGGCGTTCGCTGTTCGTGAGCAAACTTTAACGTAGCCCTAGCCGTCATCGAAGACGACTGAAAAATCAGGCCCCAGGAAATGCGTTCCGAGCCCTTTTCGCCCATCCAAAAGTGCCCCCAAAGGAAGGCTTTGGGTACAAGTGAACTCCCCAGGGGAGCCTTTACGCAGCCCCACATGCAACTGGACCCTCCGGGTTCGCTGTTCCTGAGCAAACATTAACGTAGCCCTAGCCGTCATCAGAGACGAGTGAAAAATCAGGCCCCAGGAAATGCGTTGCGAGCCCCTTTGGAGCATCCAAAAGTGCCCCCAAAGGAAGGCTTTGAATACAAGTGAACTCCCCAGGGGAGCCTTTACGCAGCCCCACATGCAACTGGACCCTCCGGGTTCGCTGTTTCCGAGCATCCCTAAACATAGCCCTAGCCGGCATCGAAGACGACTGAAAAATCAGGCCCCAGGAAATGCGTTCCGAGCCCTTTTCGCCTATCCAAAAGTGCCCCCAAAGGAAGACTTTAGGTACAAGTGATCTCCCCAGGGGAGCCTTTACGCAGCCCCACATGCAACTGGACCCTTCGGGTTCGATTTTTCCGAGCAACCCTAAATATATCCCTAGCCGGCATGGGAGAAGACTGAAAACCCGGGCCCCAGAAAACGCGTTGCAAGCCCCTTTGGACCATCCAAAAGTGTCACCAAAGGAAGGCTTTGGGTACAAGAGAACTCCCCAGGGGAGCCTTTACGCAGCCCCACATGCAACTGGACCCTCGGCGTTCGCTGTTTCCGAGCATCCCTAAACATAGCCCTAGCCGGCATCGAAGACGACTGAAAAATCAGGCCCCAGGAAATGCGTTCCGAGCCCTTTTCGCCTATCCAAAAGTAACCCCAAAGGAAGGCTTTGGGTACAAGTGAACTCCCCAGGGGAGCCTTTACGCAGCCTCACATGCAACTGGACCCTCGGCGTTCGCTGTTTCCGAGCATCCCTAAACATAGCCTTAGCCGGCATCGAAGACGACTGAAAAATCAGGCCCCAGGAAATGCGTTGCGAGCCCTTTTCGCCCATCCAAAAGTGCCCCCAAAGGAAGGCTTTGGGTACAAGTGAACTCCCCAGGGGAGCCTTTACGCAGCCCCACATGCAACTGGACCCTCCGGGTTCGCTGTTCCTGAGCAAACATTAACGTAGCCCTAGCCGTCATCGGAGACGAGTGAAAAATCAGGCCCCAGGAAATGCGTTGCGAGCCCCTTTGGAGCATCCAAAAGTGCCCCCAAAGGAAGGCTTTGAATACAAGTGAACTCCCCAGGGGAGCCTTTACGCAGCCCCACATGCAACTGGAACCTCCGGGTTCGCTGTTTCCGAGCATCCCTAAACATAGCCATAGCCGGCATCGAAGACGACTGAAAAATCAGGCCCCAGGAAATGCGTTGCGAGCCCCTTTGGAGCATCCAGAAGTGCCCCCAAAGGAAGGCTTTGGGTACAAGTGAACTCCCCAGGGGAGCCTTTACGCAGCCCCACATGCAACTGGACCCTCTGGGTTCGATGTTTCTGAGCATCCCTAAACATAGCCCTAGCCGGCATCGAAGACGACTGAAAAATCAGGCCCCAGGAAATGCGTTGCGAGGCCTTTTCGCCCATTCAAAAGTGCACCCAAAGGAAGACTTTGGGTACAAGTGAACTCCCCAGGGGAGCCTTTACGCAGCCCCACATGTAACTGGACCCTCCGCGTTCGATTTTTCCGAGAATCCCAAAACATAGCCCTAGCCGTCATCGGAGAAGACGTAAAACCCGGGCCCCAGAAAACGCGTTGCAAGCCCCTTTGGACCATCCAAAAGCGCCCCCAAAGGAAGGCTTTGGGTACAAGTGAACTCCCCAGGGGAGCCTTTACGCAGCCCCACATGCAACTGGACCCTCCGGGTTCGCTGTTTCCGAGCATCCGTAAACATATCTCTAGCCGGCATGGGAGAAGACTGGAAACCCGGGCCCCAGAAAACGCATTGCAAGCCCCTTTGGACCATGCAAAAGTGTCACCAAAGGAAGGCTTTGGGTACAAGAGAACTCCCCAGGGGAGCCTTTACGCAGCCCCACATGCAACTGGACCCTTCGGGTTCGATTTTTCTGAGCAACTCTAAATATATCCCTAGCGGGCATGGGAGAAGACTGAAAACCCGGGCCCCAGAAAACGCGTTGCAAGCCCCTTTGGACCATCCAAAAGTGTCACCAAAGGAAGGCTTTGGGTACAAGAGAACTCCCCAGGGGAGCCTTTACGCAGCCCCACATGCAACTGGACCCTCGGCGTTCGCTGTTTCCGAGCATCCCTAAACATAGCCCTAGCCGGCATCGAAGACGACTGAAAAATCAGGCCCCAGGAAATGCGTTCCGAGCCCTTTTCGCGACTCCAAAAGTGCCCCCAAAGGAAGGCTTTTGGTACAAGTGAACTCCCCAGGGGAGCCTTTACGCAGCCTCACATGCAACTGGACCTTCGGCGTTCGCTGTTTCCGAGCATCCCTAAACATAGCCTTAGCCGGCATCGAAGACGACTGAAAAATCAGGCCCCAGGAAATGCGTTCCGAGCCCTTTTCGCCCATCCAAAAGTTCACCCAAAGGAAGGCTTTGGGTACAAGTGAACTCCCCAGGGGAGCCTTTACGCAGCCCCACATTCAACCTAACCCTCCGGGTTCGCTGCTTCCGAGCATCCCTAAACATAGCCATAGCCGGCATCGAAGACGAATGAAAAATCAGGCCCCAGGAAATGCGTTGAGAGCCCTTTTCGTCCATCCAAAAGTGTCACCAAAGGAAGGCTTTGGGTACAAGTGAACTCCCCAGGGGAGCCTTTACGCAGCCCCACATGCAACTGGACCCTTCAGGTTCGATTTTTCCGAGCAATCATAAATATATCACTAGCAGGCATAGGAGACGACTGAAAACCCAGGCCCCAGAAAACGTGTTGCAAGCCCCATTGGACCATCCAAAAGTGTCACCAAAAGAAGGCTTTGGGTACAAGTGAACTCCCCAGGGGAGCCTTTACGCAGCCCCACATGCAACTGGACCCTCCGCGTTCGCTGTTTCCGAGCATCCCTAAACATAGCCCTAGCCGGCATCGAAGACGAATGAAAAATCAGGCCCCAGGAAATGCGTTGCGAGCCCTTTTCGCCCATCCAAAAGTGCCCCCAAAGGAAGGCTTTGGGTACAAGTGAACTCCCCAGGGGAGCCTTTACGCAGCCCCACATGCAACTGGACGCTCCGGGTTCGCTGTTCCTGAGCAAACCTAAACGTAGCCCTAGCCGTCATCGCAGACGAATGAAAAATCAGATCCCAGGAAATGCGTTGCGAGCCCCTTTGGAGCATCCAAAAGTGCCCCCAAAGGAAGGCTTTGAATACAAGTGAACTCCCCAGGGGAGCCTTTACGCAGCCCCACATGCAACTGGACCCTCCGGGTTCGATTTTTCCGAGCAACCCTAAATATATCCCTAGCCGGCATGGGAGAAGACTGAAAACCCGGGCCCCAGAAAACGCGTTGCAAGCCCCTTTGGACCATCCAAAAGTGCCCCCAAACGAAGGCTTTGGGTACAAGTGAACTCCCCAGGGAGCCTTTACGAAGCCCCACATGCAACTGGACGCTCCGGGTTCGCTGTTCCTGAGCAAACCTAAACGTAGCCTTAGCCGGCATCGAAGACGACTGAAAAATCAGGCCCCAGGAAAGGCGTTCTGAGCCCTTTTAGCCCATCC
Source organism: Anas acuta (assembly GCF_963932015.1). NCBI lineage: Eukaryota > Metazoa > Chordata > Aves > Anseriformes > Anatidae > Anas > Anas acuta. The sequence goes on along the minus strand of NW_027076082.1, from coordinate 145,473 downwards.
AAAAGTGCCCCCAAAGGAAGGCTTTGGGTACAAGTGAACTCCCCAGGGGAGCCTTTACGCAGCCCCACATGCAACTGGACCCTCCGGGTTCGCTCTTCCTGAGCAAATCTAAACGTAGCCCTAGCCGTCATCGGAGACGAATGAAAAATCAGGCTCCAGGAAATGCGTTGCGAGCCCTTTTCGCCCATCCAAACGTGTCACCAAAGAAAGGCTTTGGGTACAAGAGAACTCCCCAGGGGAGCCTTTACGCAGCCCCACATGCAACTGGACCCTCCGGGTTCGCTGTTCCTGAGCAAAAATTAACGTAGCCCTAGCCGTCATCGGAGACGAATGAAAAATCAGGCTCCAGGAAATGTGTTGCGAGCCCTTTTCGCCCATCCAAAAGTGTCACCAAAGAAAGGCTTTGGGTACAAGAGAACTCCCCAGGGGAGCCTTTACGCAGCCCCACATGCAACTGGACCCTTCGGGTTCGATTTTTCCGAGCAACCCTAAATACATCACTAGCAGGCATAGGAGACGACTGAAAACCCGGGCACCAGAAAACGCGTTGCAAGCCCCATTGGACCATCCAAAAGTGCCCCCAAAGGAAGGCTTTGGGTACAAGTGAACTCCCCAGGGGAGCCTTTACGCAGCCCCACATGCAACTGGACCCTCCGGGTTCGCTGTTTCCAAGCATCCCTAAACATAGCCCTAGCCGGCATCGAAGACGAATGAAAAATCAGGCCCCAGGAAATGCGATGCGAGCCCTTTTCGCCCATCCAAAAGTGCCCGCAAAGGAAGGCTTTGGGTACAAGAGAACTCCCCACGGGAGCCTTTACGCAGCCCCACATGCCACTGGACCCTCCGCGTTCGCTGTTTCCGAGCATCCCTAAACATAGCCCTAGCCGGCATCGAAGACGACTGAAAAATCAGACCCCAGGAAATGCGTTCCGAGCCCTTTTCGCGACTCCAAAAGAGCCCCCAAAGGAAGGCTTTGGGTACAAGTGAACTCCCCAGGGGAGCCTTTACGCAGCCCCACATGCAACTGGACCCTCGGCGTTCGCTGTTTCCGAGCATCCCTAAACCTAGCCTTAGCCGGCATCGAAGACGACTGAAACATCAGGCCCCAGGAAATGCGTTCCGAGCCCTTTTCGCCCATCCAAAAGTTCCCCCAAAGGAAGGCTTTGGGTACAAGTGAACTCCCCAGGGGAGCCTTTACGCAGCCCCACATGCAACTGGACCCTTCGGGTTCCATTTTTCCGAGCAACCCTAAATATATCACTAGCAGGCATAGGAGACGACTGAAAACCCGGGCCCCAGAAAACGCGTTGCAAGCCCCTTTGGACCATCCAAAAGTGCCCCCAAAGGAAGGCTTTGGGTACAAGTGAACTCCCCAGGGGAGCCTTTACGCAGCCCCACATGCAACTGGACCCTCCGGGTTCGCTGTTTCCAAGCATCCCTAAACATAGCTCTAGCCGGCATCGAAGACGAATGAAAAATCAGGCCCCAGGAAATGCGTTGCGAGCCCTTTTCGTCCATCCAAAAGTGCCCCCAAAGGAAGGCTTTGGGTACAAGAGAACTCCCCAGGGGAGCCTTTACGCAGCCCCACATGCAACTGGACCCTTCGGTTTCGATTTTTCCGAGCAACCCTAAATATATCACTAGAAGGCATAGGAGAAGACGGAAAATCCGGGCCCCAGAAAACGCGTTGCAAGCCCCTTTGGACCATCCAAAACTGTCACCAAAGGAAGGCTTTGGGTACAAGTGAACTCCCCAGGGGAGCCTTTACGCAGCCCCACATGCAACTGGACCCTCGGCGTTCGCTGTTTCTGAGCATCCCTAAACATAGCCCTAGCCGGCATCGAAGACGACTGAAAAATCAGGCCCCAGGAAATGCGTTGCGAGCCCTTTTCGCCCATCCAAAAGTGCCCCCAAAGGAAGGCTTTGGGTACAAGAGAACTCCCCAGGGGAGCCTTTACGCAGCCCCACATGCAACTGGACCCTCGGCGTTCGCTGTTTCCGAGCATCCCTAAACATAGCCTTAGCCGGCATCGAAGACGACTGAAAAATCAGGCCCCAGGAAATGCGTTCCGAGCCCTTTTCGCCCATCCAAAAGTGCCCCCAAAGAAAGGCTTTGGGTACAAGTGAACTCCCCAGGGGAGCCTTTACGCAGCCCCACATGCAACTGGACCCTCGGCGTTCGCTGTTTCTGAGCATCCCTAAACATAGCCCTAGCCGGCATCGAAGACGACTGAAACATCAGGCCCCAGGAAATGCGTTCCGAGCCCCTTTGGACCATCCAAAAGTGCCCCCAAAGGAAGGCTTTGGGTACAAGTGAACTCCCCAGGGGAGCCTTTACGCAGCCCCACATGCAACTGGACCCTTCGGGTTCGATTTTTCTGAGCAACCCTAAATATATCACTAGCCGGCATGGGAGAAGACTGAAAACCCGGGCCCCAGAAAACGCGTTGCAAGCCCCTTTGGACCATCCAAAAGTGTCACCAAAGGAAGGCTTTGGGTACAAGTGAACTCCCCAGGGGAGCCTTTACGCAGCCCCACATGCAACTGGACCCTCCGGGTTCGCTCTTCCTGAGCAAATCTAAACGTAGCCCTAGCCGTCATCGGAGACGAATGAAAAATCAGGCTCCAGGAAATGCGTTGCGAGCCCTTTTCGCCCATCCAAAAGTGCCCCCAAAGGAAGGCTTTGGGTACAAGAGAACTCCCCAGGGGAGCCTTTACGCAGCCCCACATGCAACTGGACCCTTCGGGTTCGATTTCTCCGAGCAACCCTAAATATATCACTAGCAGGCATAGGAGACGACTGAAAACCCGGGCCCCAGAAAACGCGTTGCAAGCCCCTTTGGACCATCCAAAAGTGTCACCAAAGGAAGGCTTTGGGTACAAGAGAACTCCCCAGGGGAGCCTTTACGCAGCCCCACATGCCACTGGACCCTCCGCGTTCGCTGTTTCCGAGCATCCCTAAACATAGCCCTAGCCGGCATCGAAGACGACTGAAAAATCAGACCCCAGGAAATGCGTTCCGAGCCCTTTTCGCGACTCCAAAAGTGCCCCCAAAGGAAGGCTTTGGGTACAAGTGAACTCCCCAGGGGAGCCTTTACGCAGCCCCACATGCAACTGGACCCTTCGGGTTCGATTTTTCTGAGCAACCCTAAATATATCACTAGCCGGCATGGGAGAAGACTGAAAACCCGGGCCCCAGAAAACGCGTTGCAAGCCCCTTTGGACCATCCAAAAGTGTCACCAAAGGAAGGCTTTGGGTACAAGTGAACTCCCCAGGGGAGCCTTTACGCAGCCCCACATGCAACTGGACCCTCCGGGTTCGCTCTTCCTGAGCAAATCTAAACGTAGCCCTAGCCGTCATCGGAGACGAATGAAAAATCAGGCTCCAGGAAATGCGTTGCGAGCCCTTTTCGCCCATCCAAAAGTGTCACCAAAGAAAGGCTTTGGGTACAAGAGAACTCCCCAAGGGAGCCTTTACGCAGCCCCACATGCAACTGGACCCTTAGGGTTCGCTGTTTCCGAGCATCCCTAAACATAGTCCTAGCCGGCATCGAAGACGACTGAAAAATCAGGCCCCAGGAAATGCGTTGCGAGCCCTTTTCGCCCATCCAAAAGTGTCACCAAAGGAAGGCTTTGGGTACAAGAGAACTCCCCAGGGGAGCCTTTACGCAGCCCCACATGCAACTGGACCCTTCGGGTTCCATTTTTCCGAGCAACCCTAAATATATCACTAGCAGGCATAGGAGACGACTGAAAACCCGGGCCCCAGAAAACGCGTTGCAAGCCCCATTGGACCATCCAAAAGTGCCCCCAAAGGAAGGCTTTGGGTACAAGTGAACTCCCCAGGGGAGCCTTTACGCAGCCCCACATGCAACTGGACCCTCCGGGTTCGCTGTTTCCAAGCATCCCTAAACATAGCTCTAGCCGGCATCGAAGACGAATGAAAAATCAGGCCCCAGGAAATGCGTTGGGAGCCCTTTTCGTCCATCCAAATGTGCCCCCAAAGGAAGGCTTTGGGTACAAGAGAACTCCCCAGGGGAGCCTTTACGCAGCCCCACATGCAACTGGACCCTTCGGTTTCGATTTTTCCGAGCAACCCTAAATATATCACTAGAAGGCATAGGAGAAGACGGAAAACCCGGGCCCCAGAAAACGCGTTGCAAGCCCCTTTGGACCATCCAAAACTGTCACCAAAGGAAGGCTTTGGGTACAAGTGAACTCCCCACGGGAGCCTTTACGCAGCCCGACATGCCACTGGACCCTCCGTGTTCGCTGTTTCCGAGCATCCCTAAACCTAGCCCTAGCCGGCATCGAAGACGACTGAAAAATCAGGCCCCAGGAAATGCGTTCCGAGCCCTTTTCGCCCATCCAAAAGTGCCCCCAAAGGAAGGCTTTGGGTACAAGTGAACTCCCCAGGGGAGCCTTTACGAAGCCCCACATGCAACTGGACCCTTCGGGTTCGATTTTTCCGAGCAACCATAAATATATCACTAGTCGGCATGGGAGAAGACTGAAAAACCGGGCCCCAGAAAACGCGTTGCAAGCCCCTTTGGACCATCCAAAAGTGCCCCCAAAGGAAGGCTTTGGGTACAAGTGAACTCCCCAGGGGAGCCTTTACGCAGCCCCACATGCAACTGGACCCTCCGCGTTCGCTGTTTCCGAGCATCCCTAAACCTAGCCTTAGCAGGCATCGAAGACGACTGAAAAATCAGACCCCAGGAAATGCGTTCCGAGCCCTTTTCGCGACTCCAAAAGAGCCCCCAAAGGAAGGCTTTGGGTACAAGTGAACTCCCCAGGGGAGCCTTTACGCAGCCCCACATGCAACTGGACCCTCGGCGTTCGCTGTTTCCGAGCATCCCTAAACCTAGCCTTAGCCGGCATCGAAGACGACTGAAACATCAGGCCCCAGGAAATGCGTTCCGAGCCCTTTTCGCCCATCCAAAAGTGCCCCCAAAGGAAGGCTTTGGGTACAAGTGAACTCCCCAGGGGAGCCTTTACGAAGCCCCACATGCAACTGGACCCTTCGGGTTCGTTGTTTCCGAGCATCCCTAAACATATCTCTAGTCGGCATGGGAGAAGACTGAAAACCCGGGCCCCAGAAAACGCGTTGAAAGCCCCTTTGGACCATCCAAAAGTGCCCCCAAACGAAGGCTTTGGGTACAAGTGAACTCCCCAGGGGAGCCTTTACGCAGCCCCACATGCAACTGGACCCTCCGGGTTCGCTGTTTCCGAGCATCCCTAAACATATCTCTAGTCGGCATGGGAGAAGACTGAAAACCCGGGCCCCAGAAAACGCGTTGCAAGCCCCTTTGGACCATCCAAAAGTGCCCCCAAAGGAAGGCTTTGGGTACAAGAGAACTCCCCAGGGGAGCCTTTACGCAGCCCCACATGCAACTGGACCCTTCGGGTTCGATTTTTCCGAGCAACCCTAAATATATCTCTAGCCGGCATGGGAGAAGACTGAAAACCCGGGCCCCAGAAAACGCGTTGCAAGCCCCTTTGGACCATCCAAAAGTGCCCCCAAACGAAGGCTTTGGGTACAAGTGAACTCCCCAGGGGAGCCTTTACGCAGCCCCACATGCAACTGGACGCTCCGGGTTCGCTGTTCCTGAGCAAACCTAAACGTAGCCTTAGCCGGCATCGAAGACGACTGAAAAATCAGGCCCCAGGAAATGCGTTCTGAGCCCTTTTCGCCCATCCAAAAGTGCCCCCAAAGGAAGGCTTTGGGTACAAGTGAACTCCCCAGGGGAGCCTTTACGCAGCCCCACATGCAACTGGACCCTCCGGGTTCGCTCTTCCTGAGCAAATCTAAACGTAGCCCTAGCCGTCATCGGAGACGAATGAAAAATCAGGCTCCAGGAAATGCGTTGCGAGCCCTTTTCGCCCATCCAAACGTGTCACCAAAGAAAGGCTTTGGGTACAAGAGAACTCCCCAGGGGAGCCTTTACGCAGCCCCACATGCAACTGGACCCTCCGGGTTCGCTGTTCCTGAGCAAAAATTAACGTAGCCCTAGCCGTCATCGGAGACGAATGAAAAATCAGGCTCCAGGAAATGCGTTGCGAGCCCTTTTCGCCCATCCAAAAGTGTCACCAAAGAAAGGCTTTGGGTACAAGAGAACTCCCCAGGGGAGCCTTTACGCAGCCCCACATGCAACTGGACCCTTCGGGTTCAATTTTTCCGAGCAACCCTAAATATATCACTAGCAGGCATAGGAGACGACTGAAAACCCGGGCCCCAGAAAACGCGTTGCTAGCCCCATTGGACCATCCAAAAGTGCCCCCAAAGGAAGGCTTTGGGTACAAGTGAACTCCCCAGGGGAGCCTTTACGCAGCCCCACATGCAACTGGACCCTCCGGGTTCGCTCTTCCTGAGCAAATCTAAACGTAGCCCTAGCCGTCATCGGAGACGAATGAAAAATCAGGCTCCAGGAAATGCGTTGCGAGCCCTTTTCGCCCATCCAAACGTGTCACCAAAGAAAGGCTTTGGGTACAAGAGAACTCCCCAGGGGAGCCTTTACGCAGCCCCACATGCAACTGGACCCTCCGGGTTCGCTGTTCCTGAGCAAAAATTAACGTAGCCCTAGCCGTCATCGGAGACGAATGAAAAATCAGGCTCCAGGAAATGCGTTGCGAGCCCTTTTCGCCCATCCAAAAGTGTCACCAAATAAAGGCTTTGGGTACAAGAGAACTCCCCAGGGGAGCCTTTACGCAGCCCCACATGCAACTGGACCCTTCGGGTTCGATTTTTCCGAGCAACCCTAAATACATCACTAGCAGGCATAGGAGACGACTGAAAACCCGGGCCCCAGAAAACGCGTTGCAAGCCCCATTGGACCATCCAAAAGTGCCCCCAAAGGAAGGCTTTGGGTACAAGTGAACTCCCCAGGGGAGCCTTTACGCAGCCCCACATGCAACTGGACCCTCCGGGTTCGCTGTTTCCTAGCATCCCTAAACATAGCCCTAGCCGGCATCGAAGACGAATGAAAAATCAGGCCCCAGGAAATGCGTTGCGAGCCCTTTTCGCCCATCCAAAAGTGCCCGCAAAGGAAGGCTTTGGGTACAAGAGAACTCCCCAGGGGAGCCTTTACGCAGCCCCACATGCCACTGGACCCTCCGCGTTCGCTGTTTCCGAGCATCCCTAAACATAGCCCTAGCCGGCATCGAAGACGACTGAAAAATCAGACCCCAGGAAATGCGTTCCGAGCCCTTTTCGCGACTCCAAAAGAGCCCCCAAAGGAAGGCTTTGGGTACAAGTGAACTCCCCAGGGGAGCCTTTACGCAGCCCCACATGCAACTGGACCCTTCGGGTTCGATTTTTCCGAGCAACCCTAAATATATCACTAGCAGGCATAGGAGACGACTGAAAACCCGGGCCCCAGAAAACGCGTTGCAAGCCCCTTTGGACCATCCAAAAGTGCCCCCAAAGGAAGGCTTTGGGTACAAGTGAACTCCCCAGGGGAGCCTTTACGCAGCCCCACATGCAACTGGACCCTCCGGGTTCGCTGTTTCCAAGCATCCCTAAACATAGCTCTAGCCGGCATCGAAGACGAATGAAAAATCAGGCCCCAGGAAATGCGTTGCGAGCCCTTTTCGTCCATCCAAAAGTGCCCCCAAAGGAAGGCTTTGGGTACAAGAGAACTCCCCAGGGGAGCCTTTACGCAGCCCCACATGCAACTGGACCCTTCGGGTTCGATTTTTCCGAGCAACCCTAAATATATCACTAGAAGGCATAGGAGAAGACGGAAAACCCGGGCCCCAGAAAACGCGTTGCAAGCCCCTTTGGACCATCCAAAACTGTCACCAAAGGAAGGCTTTGGGTACAAGTGAACTCCCCAGGGGAGCCTTTACGCAGCCCCACATGCAACTGGACCCTCGGCGTTCGCTGTTTCTGAGCATCCCTAAACATAGCCCTAGCCGGCATCGAAGACGAATGAAAAATCAGGCTCCAGGAAATGCGTTGCGAGCCCTTTTCGCCCATCCAAAAGTGCCCCCAAAGGAAGAAGGCTTTGGGTACAAGAGAACTCCCCAGGGAGCCTTTACGCAGCCCCACATGCAACTGGACCCTCGGCGTTCGCTGTTTCCGAGCATTCCTAAACATAGCCTTAGCCGGCATCGAAGACGACTGAAAAATCAGGCCCCAGGAAATGCGTTCCGAGCCCTTTTCGCCCATCCAAAAGTGCCCCCAAAGGAAGGCTTTGGGTACAAGTGAACTCCCCAGGGGAGCCTTTACGCAGCCCCACATGCAACTGGACCCTCGGCGTTCGCTGTTTCTGAGCATCCCTAAACATAGCCCTAGCCGGCATCGAAGACGACTGAAACATCAGGCCCCAGGAAATGCGTTCCGAGCCCCTTTGGACCATCCAAAAGTGCCCCCAAAGGAAGGCTTTGGGTACAAGTGAACTCCCCAGGGGAGCCTTTACGCAGCCCCACATGCAACTGGACCCTTCGGGTTCGATTTTTCTGAGCAACCCTAAATATATCACTAGCCGCATGGGAGAAGACTGAAAACCCGGGCCCCAGAAAACGCGTTGCAAGCCCCTTTGGACCATCCAAAAGTGTCACCAAAGGAAGGCTTTGGGTACAAGTGAACTCCCAGGGGAGCCTTTACGCAGCCCCACATGCAACTGGACCCTCCGGGTTCGCTCTTCCTGAGCAAATCTAAACGTAGCCCTAGCCGTCATCGGAGACGAATGAAAAATCAGGCTCCAGGAAATGCGTTGCGAGCCCTTTTCGCCCATCCAAAAGTGCCCCCAAAGGAAGGCTTTGGGTACAAGAGAACTCCCCAGGGGAGCCTTTACGCAGCCCCACATGCAACTGGACCCTTCGGGTTCGATTTTTCCGAGCAACCCTAAATATATCACTAGAAGGCATAGGAGAAGACGGAAAACCCGGGCCCCAGAAAACGCGTTGCAAGCCCCTTTGGACCATCCAAAACTGTCACCAAAGGAAGGCTTTGGGTACAAGTGAACTCCCCAGGGGAGCCTTTACGCAGCCCCACATGCAACTGGACCCTCGGCGTTCGCTGTTTCTGAGCATCCCTAAACATAGCCCTAGCCGGCATCGAAGACGAATGAAAAATCAGGCCCCAGGAAATGCGTTGCGAGCCCTTTTCGCCCATCCAAAAGTGCCCCCAAAGGAAGGCTTTGGGTACAAGAGAACTCCCCAGGGGAGCCTTTACGCAGCCCCACATGCAACTGGACCCTCGGCGTTCGCTGTTTCCGAGCATCCCTAAACATAGCCTTAGCCGGCATCGAAGACGACTGAAAAATCAGGCCCCAGGAAATGCGTTCCGAGCCCTTTTCGCCCATCCAAAAGTGCCCCCAAAGGAAGGCTTTGGGTACAAGTGAACTCCCCAGGGGAGCCTTTACGCAGCCCCACATGCAACTGGACCCTCGGCGTTCGCTGTTTCTGAGCATCCCTAAACATAGCCCTAGCCGGCATCGAAGACGACTGAAACATCAGGCCCCAGGAAATGCGTTCCGAGCCCCTTTGGACCATCCAAAAGTGCCCCCAAAGGAAGGCTTTGGGTACAAGTGAACTCCCCAGGGGAGCCTTTACGCAGCCCCACATGCAACTGGACCCTTCGGGTTCGATTTTTCTGAGCAACCCTAAATATATCACTAGCCGGCATGGGAGAAGACTGAAAACCCGGGCCCCAGAAAACGCGTTGCAAGCCCCTTTGGACCATCCAAAAGTGTCACCAAAGGAAGGCTTTGGGTACAAGTGAACTCCCCAGGGGAGCCTTTACGCAGCCCCACATGCAACTGGACCCTCCGGGTTCGCTCTTCCTGAGCAAATCTAAACGTAGCCCTAGCCGTCATCGGAGACGAATGAAAAATCAGGCTCCAGGAAATGCGTTGCGAGCCCTTTTCGCCCATCCAAAAGTGCCCCCAAAGGAAGGCTTTGGGTACAAGAGAACTCCCCAGGGGAGCCTTTACGCAGCCCCACATGCAACTGGACCCTTCGGGTTCGATTTCTCCGAGCAACCCTAAATATATCACTAGCAGGCATAGGAGACGACTGAAAACCCGGGCCCCAGAAAACGCGTTGCAAGCCCCTTTGGACCATCCAAAAGTGTCACCAAAGGAAGGCTTTGGGTACAAGAGAACTCCCCAGGGGAGCCTTTACGCAGCCCCACATGCCACTGGACCCTCCGCGTTCGCTGTTTCCGAGCATCCCTAAACATAGCCCTAGCCGGCATCGAAGACGACTGAAAAATCAGACCCCAGGAAATGCGTTCCGAGCCCTTTTCGCGACTCCAAAAGAGCCCCCAAAGGAAGGCTTTGGGTACAAGTGAACTCCCCAGGGGAGCCTTTACGCAGCCCCACATGCAACTGGACGCTCCGGGTTCGCTGTTCATGAGCAAACACTAACATAGCCCTAGCCGTCATTGGAGACGAGTGAAAAATCAGGCCCTAGGAAATGCGTTGCGAGCCCCTTTGGAGCATCCAAAAGTGCCCCCAAAGGAAGGCTTTGGGTACAAGTGAACTCCCCAGGGGAGCCTTTACGCAGCCCCACATGCAACTGGACCCTTCGGGTTCGATTTTTCTGAGCAACCCTAAATATATCACTAGCCGGCATGGGAGAAGACTGAAAACCCGGGCCCCAGAAAACGCGTTGCAAGCCCCTTTGGACCATCCAAAATTGTCACCAAAGGAAGGCGTTGGGTACAAGTGAACTCCCCAGGGGAGCCTTTACGCAGCCCCACATGCAACTGGACCCTCCGGGTTCGCTCTTCCTGAGCAAATCTAAACGTAGCCCTAGCCGTCATCGGAGACGAATGAAAAATCAGGCTCCAGGAAATGCGTTGCGAGCCCTTTTCGCCCATCCAAAAGTGTCACCAAAGAAAGGCTTTGGGTACAAGAGAACTCCCCAAGGGAGCCTTTACGCAGCCCCACATGCAACTGGACCCTTAGGGTTCGCTGTTTCCGAGCATCCCTAAACATAGTCCTAGCCGGCATCGAAGACGACTGAAAAATCAGGCCCCAGGAAATGCGTTGCGAGCCCTTTTCGCCCATCCAAAAGTGTCACCAAAGGAAGGCTTTGGGTACAAGAGAACTCCCCAGGGGAGCCTTTACGCAGCCCCACATGCAACTGGACCCTTCGGGTTCGATTTTTCCGAGCAACCCTAAATATATCACTAGCAGGCATAGGAGACGACTGAAAACCCGGGCCCCAGAAAACGCGTTGCAAGCCCCATTGGACCATCCAAAAGTGCCCCAAAAGGAAGGCTTTGGGTACAAGTGAACTCCCCAGGGGAGCCTTTACGAAGCCCCACATGCAACTGGACCCTTCGGGTTCGATTTTTCCGAGCATCCCTAAACCTAGCCTTAGCCGGCATCGAAGACGACTGAAAAATCAGACCCCAGGAAATGCGTTCCGAGCCCTTTTCGCGACTCCAAAAGAGCCCCCAAAGGAAGGCTTTGGGTACAAGTGAACTCCCCAGGGGAGCCTTTACGCAGCCCCACATGCAACTGGACCCTCGGCGTTCGCTGTTTCCGAGCATCCCTAAACCTAGCCTTAGCCGCATCGAAGACGACTGAAACATCAGGCCCCAGGAAATGCGTTCTGAGCCCTTTTCGCCCATCCAAAAGTGCCCCCAAAGGAAGGCTTTGGGTACAAGTGAACTCCCCAGGGGAGCCTTTACGAAGCCCCACATGCAACTGGACCCTTCGGGTTCGTTGTTTCCGAGCATCCCTAAACATATCTCTAGTCGGCATGGGAGAAGACTGAAAACCCGGGCCCCAGAAAACGCGTTGCAAGCCCCTTTGGACCATCCAAAAGTGCCCCCAAACGAAGGCTTTGGGTACAAGTGAACTCCCCAGGGGAGCCTTTACGCAGCCCCACATGCAACTGGACCCTCCGGGTTCGCTGTTTCCGAGCATCCCTAAACATATCTCTAGTCGGCATGGGAGAAGACTGAAAACCCGGGCCCCAGAAAACGCGTTGCAAGCCCCTTTGGACCATCCAAAAGTGCCCCCAAAGGAAGGCTTTGGGTACAAGAGAACTCCCCAGGGGAGCCTTTACGCAGCCCCACATGCAACTGGACCCTTCGGGTTCGATTTTTCCGAGCAACCCTAAATATATCCCTAGCTGGCATGGGAGAAGACTGAAAACCCGGGCCCCAGAAAACGCGTTGCAAGCCCCTTTGGACCATCCAAAAGTGCCCCCAAACGAAGGCTTTGGGTACAAGTGAACTCCCCAGGGGAGCCTTTACGCAGCCCCACATGCAACTGGACGCTCCGGGTTCGCTGTTCCTGAGCAAACCTAAACGTAGCCTTAGCCGGCATCGAAGACGACTGAAAAATCAGGCCCCAGGAAATGCGTTCTGAGCCCTTTTCGCCCATCCAAATGTGCCCCCAAAGGAAGGCTTTGGGTACAAGTGAACTCCCCAGGGGAGCCTTTACGCAGCCCCACATGCAACTGGACCCTCCGGGTTCGCTCTTCCTGAGCAAATCTAAACGTAGCCCTAGCCGTCATCGGAGACGAATGAAAAATCAGGCTCCAGGAAATGCGTTGCGAGCCCTTTTCGCCCATCCAAACGTGTCACCAAAGAAAGGCTTTGGGTACAAGTGAACTCCCCAGGGGAGCCTTTACGCAGCCCCACATGCAACTGGACCCTCCGGGTTCGCTGTTCCTGAGCAAAAATTAACGTAGCCCTAGCCGTCATCGGAGACGAATGAAAAATCAGGCTCCAGGAAATGCGTTGCGAGCCCTTTTCGCCCATCCAAAAGTGTCACCAAAGAAAGGCTTTGGGTACAAGAGAACTCCCCAGGGGAGCCTTTACGCAGCCCCACATGCAACTGGACCCTTCGGGTTCAATTTTTCCGAGCAACCCTAAATATATCACTAGCAGGCATAGGAGACGACTGAAAACCCGGGCCCCAGAAAACGCGTTGCTAGCCCCATTGGACCATCCAAAAGTGCCCCCAAAGGAAGGCTTTGGGTACAAGTGAACTCCCCAGGGGAGCCTTTACGCAGCCCCACATGCAACTGGACCCTCCGGGTTCGCTGTTTCCAAGCATCCCTAAACATAGCCCTAGCCGGCATCGAAGACGAATGAAAAATCAGGCCCCAGGAAATGCGTTGCGAGCCCTTTTCACCCATCCAAAAGTGCCCGCAAAGGAAGGCTTTGGGTACAAGAGAACTCCCCACGGGAGCCTTTACGCAGCCCCACATGCAACTGGACCCTCCGCGTTCGCTGTTTCCGAGCATCCCTAAACATAGCCCTAGCCGGCATCGAAGACGACTGAAAAATCAGACCCCAGGAAATGCGTTGCGAGCCCTTTTCGCGACTCCAAAAGAGCCCCCAAAGGAAGGCTTTGGGTACAAGTGAACTCCCCAGGGGAGCCTTTACGCAGCCCCACATGCAACTGGACCCTCGGCGTTCGCTGTTTCCGAGCATTCCTAAACATAGCCCTAGCCGGCATCGAAGACGAATGAAAAATCAGGCCCCAGGAAATGCGTTGCGAGCCCTTTTCGCCCATCCAAAAGTGCCCCCAAAGGAAGGCTTTGGGTACAAGTGAACTCCCCAGGGGAGCCTTTACGCAGCCCCACATGCAACTGGACGCTCCGGGTTCGCTGTTCCTGAGCAAACCTAAACGTAGCCCTAGCCGTCATCGGAGACGACTGAAAAATCAGGCCCCAGGAAATGCGTTGCGAGCCCCTTTGGACCATCCAAAAGTGCCCCCAAAGGAAGGCTTTGGGTACAAGAGAACTCCCCAGGGGAGCCTTTACGCAGCCCCACATGCAACTGGACCCTCCGAGTTCGATTTTTCCGAGCAACCCTAAATATATCCCTAGCCGGCATGGGAGAAGACTGAAAACCCGGGCCCCAGAAAACGCGTTGCAAGCCCCTTTGGACCATCCAAAAGTGTCACCAAAGGAAGGCTTTGGGTACAAGAGAACTCCCCACGGGAGCCTTTACGCAGCCCCACATGCAACTGGACCCTCCGGGTTCGCTGTTTCCGAGCATCCCTAAACATATCTCTAGCCGGCATGGGAGAAGACTGAAAACCCGGGCCCCAGAAAACGCGTTGCAAGCCCCATTGGACCATCCAAAAGTGCCCCCAAAGGAAGGCTTTGGGTACAAGAGAACTCCCCAGGGGAGCCTTTACGCAGCCCCACATGCAACTGGACCCTTCGGGTTCGATTTTTCCGAGCAACCCTAAATATATCCCTAGCCGGCATGGGAGAAGACTGAAAACCCAGGCCCCAGAAAACGCGTTGCAAGCCCCTTTGGACCATCCAAAAGTGCCCCCAAAGGAAGGCTTTGGGTACAAGTGAACTCCCCAGGGGAGCCTTTACGCAGCCCCACATGCAACTGGACCCTCCGGGTTCGCTGTTCATGAGTAAACACTAACATAGCCCTAGCCGTCATTGGAGACGAGTGAAAAATCAGGCCCTAGGAAATGCGTTGCGAGCCCCTTTGGAGCATCCAAAAGTGCCCCCAAAGGAAGGCTTTGGGTACAAGTGAACTCCCCAGGGGAACCTTTACGCAGCCCCACATGCAACTGGACCCTCCGGGTTCGCTGTTTCCGAGCATCCCTAAACATATCTCTAGCCGGCATGGGAGAAGACTGAAAACCCGGGCCCCAGGAAATGCGTTGCGAGCCCTTTTCGCCCATCCAAACGTGTCACCAAAGAAAGGCTTTGGGTACAAGAGAACTCCCCAGGGGAGCCTTTACGCAGCCCCACATGCAACTGGACCCTTCGGGTTCGATTTTTCCGAGCAACCCTAAATATATCACTAGCAGGCATAGGAGACGACTGAAAACCCGGGCCCCAGAAAACGCGTTGCAAGCCCCATTGGACCATCCAAAAGTTCCCCCAAAGGAAGGCTTTGGGTACACGTGAACTCCCCAGGGGAGCCTTTACGCAGCCCCACATGCAACTGGACCCTCCGGGTTCGCTGTTTCCAAGCATCCCTAAACATAGCCCTAGCCGGCATCGAAGACGAATGAAAAATCAGGCCCCAGGAAATGCGTTGCGAGCCCTTTTCGCCCATCCAAAAGTGCCCGCAAAGGAAGGCTTTGGGTACAAGAGAACTCCCCACGGGAGCCTTTACGCAGCCCCACATGCAACTGGACCCTCCGCGTTCGCTGTTTCCGAGCATCCCTAAACATAGCCCTAGCCGGCATCGAAGACGACTGAAAAATCAGACCCCAGGAAATGAGTTCCGAGCCCTTTTCGCGACTCCAAAAGAGCCCCCAAAGGAAGGCTTTGGGTACAAGTGAACTCCGCAGGGGAGCCTTTACGCAGCCCCACATGCAACTGGACCCTCGGCGTTCGCTGTTTCCGAGCATCCCTAAACCTAGCCTTAGCCGGCATCGAAGACGACTGAAACATCAGGCCCCAGGAAATGCGTTCCGAGCCCTTTTCGCCCATCCAAACGTGCCCCCAAAGGAAGGCTTTGGGTACAAGTGAACTCCCCAGGGGAGCCTTTACGCAGCCCCACATGCAACTGGACCCTTCGGGTTCGATTTTTCCGAGCAACCATAAATATATCACTAGCAGGCATAGGAGACGACTGAAAACCCGGGCCCCAGAAAACGCGTTGCAAACCCCTTTGGACCATCCAAAAGTGCCCCCAAAGGAAGGCTTTGGGTACAAGTGAACTCCCCAGGGGAGCCTTTACGCAGCCCCACATGCAACTGGACCCTCCGGGTTCGCTGTTTCCGAGCATCCCTAAACATATCTCTAGTCGGCATGGGAGAAGACTGAAAACCCGGGCCCCAGAAAACGCGTTGCAAGCCCCTTTGGACCATCCAAAAGTGCCCCCAAAGGAAGGCTTTGGGTACAAGAGAACTCCCCAGGGGAGCCTTTACGCAGCCCCACATGCAACTGGACCCTTCGGGTTCGATTTTTCCGAGCAACCCTAAATATATCCCTAGCTGGCATGGGAGAAGACTGAAAACCCGGGCCCCAGAAAACGCGTTGCAAGCCCCTTTGGACCATCCAAAAGTGCCCCCAAACGAAGGCTTTGGGTACAAGTGAACTCCCCAGGGGAGCCTTTACGCAGCCCCACATGCAACTGGACGCTCCGGGTTCGCTGTTCCTGAGCAAACCTAAACGTAGCCTTAGCCGGCATCGAAGACGACTGAAAAATCAGGCCCCAGGAAATGCGTTCTGAGCCCTTTTCGCCCATCCAAAAGTGCCCCCAAAGGAAGGCTTTGGGTACAAGTGAACTCCCCAGGGGAGCCTTTACGCAGCCCCACATGCAACTGGACCCTCCGGGTTCGCTGTTCCTGAGCAAAAATTAACGTAGCCCTAGCCGTCATCGGAGACGAATGAAAAATCAGGCTCCAGGAAATGCGTTGCGAGCCCTTTTCGCCCATCCAAAAGTGTCACCAAAGGAAGGCTTTGGGTACAAGTGAACTCCCCAGGGGAGCCTTTACGCAGCCCCACATGCAACTGGACCCTCCGGGTTCGCTGTTTCCAAGCATCCCTAAACATAGCCCTAGCCGGCATCGAAGACGAATGAAAAATCAGGCCCCAGGAAATGCGTTGCGAGCCCTTTTCGCCCATCCAAAAGTGCCCGCAAAGGAAGGCTTTACGTACAAGAGAACTCCCCACGGGAGCCTTTACGCAGCCCCACATGCCACTGGACCCTCCGCGTTCGCTGTTTCCGAGCATCCCTAAACATAGCCCTAGCCGGCATTGAAGACGACTGAAAAATCAGACCCCAGGAAATGCGTTCCGAGCCCTTTTCGCGACTCCAAAATAGCCCCCAAAGGAAGGCTTTGGGTACAAGTGAACTCCCCAGGGGAGCCTTTACGCAGCCCCACATGCAACTGGACCCTCGGCGTTCGCTGTTTCCGAGCATCCCTAAACCTAGCCTTAGCCGGCATCGAAGACGACTGAAACATCAGGCCCCAGGAAATGCGTTCCGAGCCCTTTTCGCCCATCCAAAAGTGCCCCCAAAGGAAGGCTTTGGGTACAAGTGAACTCCCCAGGGGAGCCTTTACGCAGCCCCACATGCAACTGGACCCTCGGCGTTCGCTGTTTCCGAGCATCCCTAAACCTAGCCTTAGCCGGCATCGAAGACGACTGAAACATCAGGCCCCAGGAAACGCGTTGCAAGCCCCTTTGGACCATCCAAAAGTGCCCCCAAAGGAAGGCTTTGGGTACAAGTGAACTCCCCAGGGGAGCCTTTACGCAGCCCCACATGCAACTGGACCCTCGGCGTTCGCTGTTTCCGAGCATTCCTAAACATAGCCCTAGCCGGCATCGAAGACCAATGAAAAATCAGGCACCAGGAAATGCGTTGCGAGCCCTTTTCGCCCATCCAAAAGTGCCCCCAAAGGAAGGCTTTGGGTACAAGTGAACTCCCCAGGGGAGCCTTCACGCAGCCCCACATGCAACTGGACGCTCCGGGTTCGCTGTTCCTGAGCAAACCTAAACGTAGCCCTAGCCGTCATCGGAGAAGAATGAAAAATCAGGCCCCAGGAAATTTTTTGCGAGCCCCTTTGGACCATCCAAAAGTGCCCCCAAAGGAAGGCTTTGGGTACAAGTGAACTCCCCAGGGGAGCCTTTACGCAGCCCCACATGCAACTGGACCCTCCGAGTTCGATTTTTTCCGAGCATCCCTAAACATAGCCCTAGCCGGCATCGAAGACGAATGAAAAATCAGGCCCCAGGAAATGCGTTGCGAGCCCTTTTCGCCCATCCAAAAGTGCCCCCAAAGGAAGGCTTTGGGTACAAGTGAACTCCCCAGGGGAGCCTTTACGCAGCCCCACATGCAACTGGACGCTCCGGGTTCGCTGTTCCTGAGCAAACCTAAACGTAGCCCTAGCCGTCATCGGAGATGACTGAAAAATCAGGCCCCAGGAAATGCGTTGCGAGCCCCTTTGGACCATCCAAAAGTGCCCCCAAAGGAAGGCTTTGGGTACAAGAGAACTCCCCAGGGGAGCCTTTACGCAGCCCCACATGCAACTGGACCCTTCGGGTTCGATTTTTCCGAGCAACCCTAAATATATCACTAGAAGGCATAGGAGAAGACGGAAAACCCGGGCCCCAGAAAACGCGTTGCAAGCCCCTTTGGACCATCCAAAACTGTCACCAAAGGAAGGCTTTGGGTACAAGTGAACTCCCCAGGGGAGCCTTTACGCAGCCCCACATGCAACTGGACCCTCGGCGTTCGCTGTTTCTGAGCATCCCTAAACATAGCCCTAGCCGGCATCGAAGACGAATGAAAAATCAGGCTCCAGGAAATGCGTTGCGAGCCCTTTTCGCCCATCCAAAAGTGCCCCCAAAGGAAGGCTTTGGGTACAAGAGAACTCCCCAGGGGAGCCTTTACGCAGCCCCACATGCAACTGGACCCTTCGGGTTCGATTTCTCCGAGCAACCCTAAATATATCACTAGCAGGCATAGGAGACGACTGAAAACCCGGGCCCCAGAAAACGCGTTGCAAGCCCCTTTGGACCATCCAAAAGTGTCACCAAAGGAAGGCTTTGGGTACAAGAGAACTCCCCAGGGGAGCCTTTACGCAGCCCCACATGCCACTGGACCCTCCGCGTTCGCTGTTTCCGAGCATCCCTAAACATAGCCTTAGCCGGCATCGAAGACGACTGAAAAATCAGACCCCAGGAAATGCGTTCCGAGCCCTTTTCGCGACTCCAAAAGAGCCCCCAAAGGAAGGCTTTGGGTACAAGTGAACTCCCCAGGGGAGCCTTTACGCAGCCCCACATGCAACTGGACGCTCCGGGTTCGCTGTTCATGAGCAAACACTAACATAGCCCTAGCCGTCATTGGAGACGAGTGAAAAATCAGGCCCTAGGAAATGCGTTGCGAGCCCCTTTGGAGCATCCAAAAGTGCCCCCAAAGGAAGGCTTTGGGTACAAGTGAACTCCCCAGGGGAGCCTTTACGCAGCCCCACATGCAACTGGACCCTTCGGGTTCGATTTTTCTGAGCAACCCTAAATATATCACTAGCCGGCATGGGAGAAGACTGAAAACCCGGGCCCCAGAAAACGCGTTGCAAGCCCCTTTGGACCATCCAAAATTGTCACCAAAGGAAGGCGTTGGGTACAAGTGAACTCCCCAGGGGAGCCTTTACGCAGCCCCACATGCAACTGGACCCTCCGGGTTCGCTCTTCCTGAGCAAATCTAAACGTAGCCCTAGCCGTCATCGGAGACGAATGAAAAATCAGGCTCCAGGAAATGCGTTGCGAGCCCTTTTCGCCCATCCAAAAGTGTCACCAAAGAAAGGCTTTGGGTACAAGAGAACTCCCCAAGGGAGCCTTTACGCAGCCCCACATGCAACTGGACCCTTAGGGTTCGCTGTTTCCGAGCATCCCTAAACATAGTCCTAGCCGGCATCGAAGACGACTGAAAAATCAGGCCCCAGGAAATGCGTTGCGAGCCCTTTTCGCCCATCCAAAAGTGTCACCAAAGGAAGGCTTTGGGTACAAGAGAACTCCCCAGGGGAGCCTTTACGCAGCCCCACATGCAACTGGACCCTTCGGGTTCCATTTTTCCGAGCAACCCTAAATATATCACTAGCAGGCATAGGAGACGACTGAAAACCCGGGCCCCAGAAAACGCGTTGCAAGCCCCATTGGACCATCCAAAAGTGCCCCAAAAGGAAGGCTTTGGGTACAAGTGAACTCCCCAGGGGAGCCTTTACGAAGCCCCACATGCAACTGGACCCTTCGGGTTCGATTTTTCCGAGCATCCCTAAACCTAGCCTTAGCCGGCATCGAAGACGACTGAAAAATCAGACCCCAGGAAATGCGTTCCGAGCCCTTTTCGCGACTCCAAAAGAGCCCCCAAAGGAAGGCTTTGGGTACAAGTGAACTCCCCAGGGGAGCCTTTACGCAGCCCCACATGCAACTGGACCCTCGGCGTTCGCTGTTTCCGAGCATCCCTAAACCTAGCCTTAGCCGGCATCGAAGACGACTGAAACATCAGGCCCCAGGAAATGCGTTCTGAGCCCTTTTCGCCCATCCAAAAGTGCCCCCAAAGGAAGGCTTTGGGTACAAGTGAACTCCCCAGGGGAGCCTTTACGAAGCCCCACATGCAACTGGACCCTCGGCGTTCGCTGTTTCCGAGCATCCCTAAACATATCTCTAGTCGGCATGGGAGAAGACTGAAAACCCGGGCCCCAGAAAACGCGTTGCAAGCCCCTTTGGACCATCCAAAAGTGCCCCCAAACGAAGGCTTTGGGTACAAGTGAACTCCTCAGGGGAGCCTTTACGCAGCCCCACATGCAACTGGACCCTCCGGGTTCGCTGTTTCCGAGCATCCCTAAACATATCTCTAGTCGGCATGGGAGAAGACTGAAAACCCGGGCCCCAGAAAACGCGTTGCAAGCCCCTTTGGACCATCCAAAAGTGCCCCCAAAGGAAGGCTTTGGGTACAAGAGAACTCCCCAGGGGAGCCTTTACGCAGCCCCACATGCAACTGGACCCTTCGGGTTCGATTTTTCCGAGCAACCCTAAATATATCCCTAGCTGGCATGGGAGAAGACTGAAAACCCGGGCCCCAGAAAACGCGTTGCAAGCCCCTTTGGACCATCCAAAAGTGCCCCCAAACGAAGGCTTTGGGTACAAGTGAACTCCCCAGGGGAGCCTTTACGCAGCCCCACATGCAACTGGACGCTCCGGGTTCGCTGTTCCTGAGCAAACCTAAACGTAGCCTTAGCCGGCATCGAAGACGACTGAAAAATCAGGCCCCAGGAAATGCGTTCTGAGCCCTTTTCGCCCATCCAAATGTGCCCCCAAAGGAAGGCTTTGGGTACAAGTGAACTCCCCAGGGGAGCCTTTACGCAGCCCCACATGCAACTGGACCCTCCGGGTTCGCTCTTCCTGAGCAAATCTAAACGTAGCCCTAGCCGTCATCGGAGACGAATGAAAAATCAGGCTCCAGGAAATGCGTTGCGAGCCCTTTTCGCCCATCCAAACGTGTCACCAAAGAAAGGCTTTGGGTACAAGTGAACTCCCCAGGGGAGCCTTTACGCAGCCCCACATGCAACTGGACCCTCCGGGTTCGCTGTTCCTGAGCAAAAATTAACGTAGCTCTAGCCGTCATCGGAGACGAATGAAAAATCAGGCTCCAGGAAATGCGTTGCGAGCCCTTTTCGCCCATCCAAAAGTGTCACCAAAGAAAGGCTTTGGGTACAAGAGAACTCCCCAGGGGAGCCTTTACGCAGCCCCACATGCAACTGGACCCTTCGGGTTCAATTTTTCCGAGCAACCCTAAATATATCACTAGCAGGCATAGGAGACGACTGAAAACCCGGGCCCCAGAAAACGCGTTGCTAGCCCCATTGGACCATCCAAAAGTGCCCCCAAAGGAAGGCTTTGGGTACAAGTGAACTCCCCAGGGGAGCCTTTACGCAGCCCCACATGCAACTGGACCCTCCGGGTTCGCTGTTTCCAAGCATCCCTAAACATAGCCCTAGCCGGCATCGAAGACGAATGAAAAATCAGGCCCCAGGAAATGCGTTGCGAGCCCTTTTCACCCATCCAAAAGTGCCCGCAAAGGAAGGCTTTGGGTACAAGAGAACTCCCCACGGGAGCCTTTACGCAGCCCCACATGCAACTGGACCCTCCGCGTTCGCTGTTTCCGAGCATCCCTAAACATAGCCCTAGCCGGCATCGAAGACGACTGAAAAATCAGACCCCAGGAAATGCGTTGCGAGCCCTTTTCGCGACTCCAAAAGAGCCCCCAAAGGAAGGCTTTGGGTACAAGTGAACTCCCCAGGGGAGCCTTTACGCAGCCCCACATGCAACTGGACCCTCGGCGTTCGCTGTTTCCGAGCATCCCTAAACCTAGCCTTAGCCGGCATCGAAGACGACTGAAACATCAGGCCCCAGGAAATGCGTTCCGAGCCCTTTTCGCCCATCCAAAAGTGCCCCCAAAGGAAGGTTTGGGGTACAAGTGAACTCCCCAGGGGAGCCTTTACGCAGCCCCACATGCAACTGGACCCTCGGCGTTCGCTGTTTCCGAGCATTCCTAAACATAGCCCTAGCCGGCATCGAAGACGAATGAAAAATCAGGCCCCAGGAAATGCGTTGCGAGCCCTTTTCGCCCATCCAAAAGTGCCCCCAAAGGAAGGCTTTGGGTACAAGTGAACTCCCCAGGGGAGCCTTTACGCAGCCCCACATGCAACTGGACGCTCCGGGTTCGCTGTTCCTGAGCAAACCTAAACGTAGCCCTAGCCGTCATCGGAGAAGAATGAAAAATCAGGCCCCAGGAAATTTTTTGCGAGCCCCTTTGGACCATCCAAAAGTGCCCCCAAAGGAAGGCTTTGGGTACAAGAGAACTCCCCAGGGGAGCCTTTACGCAGCCCCACATGCAACTGGACCCTCCGAGTTCGATTTTTCCGAGCATCCCTAAACATAGCCCTAGCCGGCATCGAAGACGAATGAAAAATCAGGCCCCAGGAAATGCGTTGCGAGCCCTTTTCGCCCATCCAAAAGTGCCCCCAAAGGAAGGCTTTGGGTACAAGTGAACTCCCCAGGGGAGCCTTTACGCAGCCCCACATGCAACTGGACACTCCGGGTTCGCTGTTCCTGAGCAAACCTAAACGTAGCCCTAGCCGTCATCGGAGACGACTGAAAAATCAGGCCCCAGGAAATGCGTTGCGAGCCCCTTTGGACCATCCAAAAGTGCCCCCAAAGGAAGGCTTTGGGTACAAGAGAACTCCCCAGGGGAGCCTTTACGCAGCCCCACATGCAACTGGACCCTCCGAGTTCGATTTTTCCGAGCAACCCTAAATATATCCCTAGCCGGCATGGGAGAAGACTGAAAACCCGGGCCCCAGAAAACGCGTTGCAAGCCCCTTTGGACCATCCAAAAGTGTCACCAAAGGAAGGCTTTGGGTACAAGAGAACTCCCCACGGGAGCCTTTACGCAGCCCCACATGCAACTGGACCCTCCGGGTTCGCTGTTTCCGAGCATCCCTAAACATATCTCTAGCCGGCATGGGAGAAGACTGAAAACCCGGGCCCCAGAAAACGCGTTGCAAGCCCCATTGGACCATCCAAAAGTGCCCCCAAAGGAAGGCTTTGGGTACAAGAGAACTCCCCAGGGGAGCCTTTACGCAGCCCCACATGCAACTGGACCCTTCGGGTTCGATTTTTCCGAGCAACCCTAAATATATCCCTAGCCGGCATGGGAGAAGACTGAAAACCCAGGCCCCAGAAAACGCGTTGCAAGCCCCTTTGGACCATCCAAAAGTGCCCCCAAAGGAAGGCTTTGGGTACAAGTGAACTCCCCAGGGGAGCCTTTACGCAGCCCCACATGCAACTGGACCCTCCGGGTTCGCTGTTCATGAGTAAACACTAACATAGCCCTAGCCGTCATTGGAGACGAGTGAAAAATCAGGCCCTAGGAAATGCGTTGCGAGCCCCTTTGGAGCATCCAAAAGTGCCCCCAAAGGAAGGCTTTGGGTACAAGTGAACTCCCCAGGGGAACCTTTACGCAGCCCCACATGCAACTGGACCCTCCGGGTTCGCTGTTTCCGAGCATCCCTAAACATATCTCTAGCCGGCATGGGAGAAGACTGAAAACCCGGGCCCCAGGAAATGCGTTGCGAGCCCTTTTCGCCCATCCAAACGTGTCACCAAAGAAAGGCTTTGGGTACAAGAGAACTCCCCAGGGGAGCCTTTACGCAGCCCCACATGCAACTGGACCCTCCGGGTTCGCTGTTTCCAAGCATCCCTAAACATAGCCCTAGCCGGCATCGAAGACGAATGAAAAATCAGGCCCCAGGAAATGCGTTGCGAGCCCTTTTCGCCCATCCAAAAGTGCCCGCAAAGGAAGGCTTTGGGTACAAGAGAACTCCCCACGGGAGCCTTTACGCAGCCCCACATGCAACTGGACCCTCCGCGTTCGCTGTTTCCGAGCATCCCTAAACATAGCCCTAGCCGGCATCGAAGACGACTGAAAAATCAGACCCCAGGAAATGAGTTCCGAGCCCTTTTCGCGACTCCAAAAGAGCCCCCAAAGGAAGGCTTTGGGTACAAGTGAACTCCCCAGGGGAGCCTTTACGCAGCCCCACATGCAACTGGACCCTCGGCGTTCGCTGTTTCCGAGCATCCCTAAACCTAGCCTTAGCCGGCATCGAAGACGACTGAAACATCAGGCCCCAGGAAATGCGTTCCGAGCCCTTTTCGCCCATCCAAACGTGCCCCCAAAGGAAGGCTTTGGGTACAAGTGAACTCCCCAGGGGAGCCTTTACGCAGCCCCACATGCAACTGGACCCTTCGGGTTCGATTTTTCCGAGCAACCATAAATATATCACTAGCAGGCATAGGAGACGACTGAAAACCCGGGCCCCAGAAAACGCGTTGCAAACCCCTTTGGACCATCCAAAAGTGCCCCCAAAGGAAGGCTTTGGGTACAAGTGAACTCCCCAGGGGAGCCTTTACGCAGCCCCACATGCAACTGGACCCTCCGGGTTCGCTGTTTCCGAGCATCCCTAAACATATCTCTAGTCGGCATGGGAGAAGACTGAAAACCCGGGCCCCAGAAAACGCGTTGCAAGCCCCTTTGGACCATCCAAAAGTGCCCCCAAAGGAAGGCTTTGGGTACAAGAGAACTCCCCAGGGGAGCCTTTACGCAGCCCCACATGCAACTGGACCCTTCGGGTTCGATTTTTCCGAGCAACCCTAAATATATCCCTAGCTGGCATGGGAGAAGACTGAAAACCCGGGCCCCAGAAAACGCGTTGCAAGCCCCTTTGGACCATCCAAAAGTGCCCCCAAACGAAGGCTTTGGGTACAAGTGAACTCCCCAGGGGAGCCTTTACGCAGCCCCACATGCAACTGGACGCTCCGGGTTCGCTGTTCCTGAGCAAACCTAAACGTAGCCTTAGCCGGCATCGAAGACGACTGAAAAATCAGGCCCCAGGAAATGCGTTCTGAGCCCTTTTCGCCCATCCAAAAGTGCCCCCAAAGGAAGGCTTTGGGTACAAGTGAACTCCCCAGGGGAGCCTTTACGCAGCCCCACATGCAACTGGACCCTCCGGGTTCGCTCTTCCTGAGCAAATCTAAACGTAGCCCTAGCCGTCATCGGAGACGAATGAAAAATCAGGCTCCAGGAAATGCGTTGCGAGCCCTTTTCGCCCATCCAAACGTGTCACCAAAGAAAGGCTTTGGGTACAAGAGAACTCCCCAGGGGAGCCTTTACGCAGCCCCACATGCAACTGGACCCTCCGGGTTCGCTGTTCCTGAGCAAAAATTAACGTAGCCCTAGCCGTCATCGGAGACGAATGAAAAATCAGGCTCCAGGAAATGCGTTGCGAGCCCTTTTCGCCCATCCAAAAGTGTCACCAAAGGAAGGCTTTGGGTACAAGTGAACTCCCCAGGGGAGCCTTTACGCAGCCCCACATGCAACTGGACCCTCCGGGTTCGCTGTTTCCAAGCATCCCTAAACATAGCCCTAGCCGGCATCGAAGACGAATGAAAAATCAGGCCCCAGGAAATGCGTTGCGAGCCCTTTTCGCCCATCCAAAAGTGCCCGCAAAGGAAGGCTTTACGTACAAGAGAACTCCCCACGGGAGCCTTTACGCAGCCCCACATGCCACTGGACCCTCCGCGTTCGCTGTTTCCGAGCATCCCTAAACATAGCCCTAGCCGGCATTGAAGACGACTGAAAAATCAGACCCCAGGAAATGCGTTCCGAGCCCTTTTCGCGACTCCAAAAGAGCCCCCAAAGGAAGGCTTTGGGTACAAGAGAACTCCCCAGGGGAGCCTTTACGCAGCCCCACATGCAACTGGACCCTCGGCGTTCGCTGTTTCCGAGCATCCCTAAACCTAGCCTTAGCCGGCATCGAAGACGACTGAAACATCAGGCCCCAGGAAATGCGTTCCGAGCCCTTTTCGCCCATCCAAAAGTGCCCCCAAAGGAAGGCTTTGGGTACAAGTGAACTCCCCAGGGGAGCCTTTACGCAGCCCCACATGCAACTGGACCCTCGGCGTTCGCTGTTTCCGAGCATCCCTAAACCTAGCCTTAGCCGGCATCGAAGACGACTGAAACATCAGGCCCCAGGAAACGCGTTGCAAGCCCCTTTGGACCATCCAAAAGTGCCCCCAAAGGAAGGCTTTGGGTACAAGTGAACTCCCCAGGGGAGCCTTTACGCAGCCCCACATGCAACTGGACCCTCGGCGTTCGCTGTTTCCGAGCATTCCTAAACATAGCCCTAGCCGGCATCGAAGACCAATGAAAAATCAGGCACCAGGAAATGCGTTGCGAGCCCTTTTCGCCCATCCAAAAGTGCCCCCAAAGGAAGGCTTTGGGTACAAGTGAACTCCCCAGGGGAGCCTTTACGCAGCCCCACATGCAACTGGACGCTCCGAGTTCGATTTTTTCCGAGCATCCCTAAACATAGCCCTAGCCGGCATCGAAGACGAATGAAAAATCAGGCCCCAGGAAATGCGTTGCGAGCCCTTTTCGCCCATCCAAAAGTGCCCCCAAAGGAAGGCTTTGGGTACAAGTGAACTCCCCAGGGGAGCCTTTACGCAGCCCCACATGCAACTGGACGCTCCGGGTTCGCTGTTCCTGAGCAAACCTAAACGTAGCCCTAGCCGTCATCGGAGACGACTGAAAAATCAGGCCCCAGGAAATGCGTTGCGAGCCCCTTTGGACCATCCAAAAGTGCCCCCAAAGGAAGGCTTTGGGTACAAGAGAACTCCCCAGGGGAGCCTTTACGAAGCCCCACATGCAACTGGACCCTCCGAGTTCGATTTTTCCGAGCAACCCTAAATATATCCCTAGCCGGCATGGGAGAAGACTGAAAACCCGGGCCCCAGAAAACGCGTTGCAAGCCCCTTTGGACCATCCAAAAGTGTCACCAAAGGAAGGCTTTGGGTACAAGAGAACTCCCCAGGGGAGCCTTTACGCAGCCCCACATGCAACTGGACCCTCGGCGTTCGCTGTTTCCGAGCATCCCTAAACATAGCCCTAGCCGGCATGGGAGAAGACTGAAAACCCGGGCCCCAGAAAACGCGTTGCAAGACCCTTTGGACCATCCAAAAGTGCCCCCAAAGGAAGGCTTTGGGTACAAGAGAACTCCCCAGGGGAGCCTTTACGCAGCCCCACATGCAACTGGACCCTTCGGGTTCGATTTTTCCGAGCAACCCTAAATATATCCCTAGCCGGCATGGGAGAAGACTGAAAACCCAGGCCCCAGAAAACGCGTTGCAAGCCCCTTTGGACCATCCAAAAGTGCCCCCAAAGGAAGGCTTTGGGTACAAGTGAACTCCCCAGGGGAGCCTTTACGCAGCCCCACATGCAACTGGACCCTCCGGGTTCGCTGTTCATGAGCAAACACTAACATAGCCCTAGCCGTCATTGGAGACGAGTGAAAAATCAGGCCCCAGGAAATGCGTTGCGAGCCCCTTTGGAGCATCCAAAAGTGCCCCCAAAGGAAAGCTTTGGGTACAATAGAACTCCCCAGGGGAGCCTTTACGCAGCCCCACATGCAACTGGACCCTCCGGGTTCGCTCTTCCTGAGCAAATCTAAACGTAGCCCTAGCCGTCATCGGAGACGAATGAAAAATCAGGCTCCAGGAAATGCGTTGCGAGCACCTTTGGACCATCCAAAAGTGCCCCCAAAGGAAGGCTTTGGGTACAATAGAACTCCCCAGGGGAGCCTTTACGCAGCCCCACATGCAACTGGACCCTCCGAGTTCGATTTTTCCGAGCAGCCCTAAATATATCCCTAGCCAGCATGGGAGAAGACTGAAAACCCGGGCCCCAGAAAACGCGTTGCAAGCCCCTTTGGACCATCCAAAAGTGTCACCAAAGGAAGGCTTTGGGTACAAGAGAACTCCCCAGGGGAGCCTTTACGCAGCCCCACATGCAACTGGACCCTCGGCATTCGCTGTTTCCGAGCATCCCTAAACATAGCCCTAGCCGGCATCGAAGACGACTGAAAAATCAGGCACCAGGAAATGCGTTCCGAGCCCTTTTCGCGACTCCAAAAGTGCCCCCAAAGGAAGGCTTTGCGTTCAAGTGAACTCCCCAGGGGAGCCTTTACGCAGCCCCACATGCAACTGGACCCTCGGCGTTCGCTGTTTCCGAGCATCCCTAAACATAGCCTTAGCCGGCATCGAAGACGACTGAAAAATCAGGCCCCAGGAAATGCGTTCCGAGCCCTTTTCGCCCATCCAAAAGTGCCCCCAAAGGAAGGCTTTGGGTACAAGTGAACTCCCCAGGGGAGCTTTTACGCAGCCCCACATGCAACTGCACCCTCCGGGTTCGCTGTTCTTGAGCAAACCTAAACGTAGCCCTAGCCATCATCGCAGACGAGTGAAAAATCAGGCCCCAGGTAATGCGTTGCGAGCCCCTTGGGAGCATCCAAAAGTGCCCCCAAAAGAAGGCTTTGGGTACAAGTGAACTCCCCAGGGGAGCCTTTACGCAGCCCCACATGCAACTAGACCCTCCGAGTTCGATTTTTCCGAGCAACCCTAAATATATCACTAGCCGGCATGGGAGAAGACTGAAAACCCGGGCCCCAGAAAACGCGTTGCAAGCCCCTTTGGACCATCCAAAAGTGTCACCAAAGGAAGGCGTTGGGTACAAGTGAACTCCCCAGGGGAGCCTTTACGCAGCCCCACATGCAACTGGACCCTCTGGGTTCGATGTTTCTGAGCATCCCTAAACATAGCCCTAGCCGGCATCGAAGACGACTGAAAAATCAGGCCCCAGGAAATGCGTTGCAAGCCCTTTTCGCCCATCCAAAAGTGTCACCAAAGGAAGGCTTTGAGTACAAGAGAACTCCCCAGGGGAGCCTTTACGCAGCCCCACATGCAACTGGTCCCTTCGGGTTCTATTTTTCCGAGCAACCCTAAATATATCACTAGCAGGCATAGGAGACGACTGAAAACCCGGGCCCCAGAAAACGCGTTGCAAGCCCCATTGGACCATCCAAAAGTGCCCCCAAAGGAAGGCTTTGGGTACAAGTGAACTCCCCAGGGGAGCCTTTACGCAGCCCCACATGCAACTGGACCCTCGGCGTTCGCTGTTCCTGAGCAAACCTAAACGTAGCCCTAGCCGTCATCGGAGACGAATGAAAAATGAGGTCCCAGGAAATGCGTTGCGAGCCCCTTTGGACCATCCAAAAGTGCCCCCAAAGGAAGGCTTTGGGTACAAGAGAACTCCCCAGGGGAGCCTTTACGCAGCCCCACATGCAACTGGACCCTCGGCGTTCGCTGTTTCCGAGCATCCCTAAACATAGCCCTAGCCGGCATCGAAGACGACTGAAAAATCAGACCCCAGGAAATGCGTTCCGAGCCCCTTTGGAGCATCCAAAAGTGCCCCCAAAGGAAGGCTTTGGGTACAAGTGAACTCCCCAGGGGAGCCTTTACGCAGCCCCACATGCAACTGGACCCTTCGGGTTCGCTGTTTCCGAGCATCCCTAAACATAGCCCTAGCCGGCATCGGAGAAGACTGAAAACCCGGGCCCCAGAAAACGCGTTGCAAGCCCCTTTGGACCATCCAAAAGCGCCCCCAAAGGAAGGCTTTGGGTACAAGTGAACTCCCCAGGGGAGCCTTTACGCAGCCCCACATGCAACTGGACCCTCCGGGTTCGCTGTTCCTGAGCAAGCCGAAGCATCTCCCATGGGAGACCAAACCCTAACCCTAACCCGAACCCTAACCCGAACCCTGGATCTAACCCTAACCTCACAGCCACAGCGTACCTGCTGCAATGCCTCTCTCGTCCCAGCTCCAGTTCTTCAGCTGCTCACCAGCTCTAACTCAGATTCTTCGCTCACAGCGCCACGGCAAACTCTGCCCGGGCCACACAACACACTGCACAAGCTACATTGCTTAAGACACACAAAAGCTGGAACGTTCCAGCCCAACAATTAGTCACGTCGCACAGCAAGGATGCCGCGTACTCCTAGAAACCAAACTTTCCAGTCCTGAGCAGCTCCGACCTCCTCCTGCCACCCACGCTCAGCACACACACTATGCGCCCCTCAAAAAACCAAAAAGTTAGAACATAAACAGACAGAAAAAAAAACAACTGAGCTCCATAAATGCCAAAAAGACATGCACACACAGCAGCCCCGGCAGGGGTAATCACAGACTCACCCTTGGCAGATGAAAGAGGAGACTCTGATACAACCCTGCTCAGTCTCTTGGCAATGCTGCATATCTACGCTGCCGAGCCACAGGTACCATGCAATCAAGCTGCTTTTAGTCCTCAGGAGAGTTACACAGGTGGGTTTATACATTTAGAGATTGAAGTATAGGTCAAAACCAGAAGAGTGTCCCACCACCCCAAAAAACAGTGAGCCAGCGGCCTCTGCTAAATAGAGCTCTATTAAGTGAATTCCAAGCACTTAAAATCCAGAAATCCATAGACTTTGACCCACCTAAAGAACCCTGCAACTGACTGAAGGAAACACAAAGCACTTACCCCAAAGAGCAGCCCAGGCAGAAGGAGCTCTCTGGTGGCATGCCTGGGGCTCATATACCTTTTGCCCCCGCCCCCAGCACCCAAACCCAATCACCTGGGAAAGGGGAGGGGCAAAGCACAGGACATCAGAAAGAGGAGCAGCAGCTGTGCTTTATTTACTTATTTTTAAGGCTTAGCTCAACAGCATGCAGAGTGCAGGCAGGAGACCTGGGGTGTTTCTAGAAGCAAAAATCCCCTTTCGCTTTTGCTGCAGCTTTGAATATTGAACTGACAATATCACCAAGCTAGTAACTGAAACTTTCTCAACTGGAATTAGTTTCAGCAGGCTCATCCACAGAATCACAGAATTTCTAGGTTAGAAGAGACCTCAAGATTATCGAGTCCAACCTCTGACCTAACACTAACAGTCCCCACTAAACCATATCCCTAAGCTCTACATCTAAA
Organism: Anas acuta; assembly: GCF_963932015.1. Taxonomy (NCBI): domain Eukaryota; kingdom Metazoa; phylum Chordata; class Aves; order Anseriformes; family Anatidae; genus Anas; species Anas acuta. The sequence goes on along the minus strand of NW_027076082.1, from coordinate 114,652 downwards.
TGTCTTTTGAAGACTTCCAGGGATGGTGACTCCACCACTTCCCTGGGCAGCCCGTTCCAGTGCCTAACAACCCTTTCGGTAAAGAAATTCTTCCTAACGTCTAACCTAAAACTCCCCTGGCACAATTTTAGCCCATTCCCCCCCGTCCTGTCACCAGGCATGTGGGAGAACAGACCAACCCCCACCTCGCTACAGCCTCCTTTAAGGTATCTGTAGAGAGCAGTAAGGTCACCCCTGAGCCTCCTCTTCTCCAGGCTGAACAAGCCCAGCTCTCTCAGCCGATCCTTGTAGGACTTGTTCTCCAGGCCCCTCACCAGCTTCGTCGCCCTTCTTTGGACCCGCTCAAGCACCTCGATATCTTTCTTGTAGCGAGGGGCCCAAAACTGAACACAGTACTCGAGGTGCGGCCTCACCAGAGCCGAGTACAGGGGGACAATCACCTCCCTAGCCCTGCTGGTCACACTGTTTCTGATACAAGCCAGGATGCCGTTGGCCTTCTTGGCCACCTGAGCACACTGCTGGCTCATATTCAGCCGACTGTCCACCATCACTCCCAGGTCCTTCTCTGCCTGGCAGCTCTCCAACCACTCCTCTCTGTATGACCATCCCCAGCTGTCTGTATGTCCGTCCCCATCGGAACGCATTTCCTGGGGCCTGATTTTTCATTCGTCTCCGATGACGGCTAGGGCTACGTTTAGGTTTGCTCAGGAACAGCGAACCCGGAGGGTGCAGTTGCATGTGGGGCTGCGTAAAGGCTCCCCCGGGGAGTTCACTTGTACCCAAAGCCTTCCCAGACCCTTTCGCCCATCAAAAACCAACGCAAAGGCACCGAGAGGAAGGTTCTAGAAACTTTATTTTGTTCTAGGGGGGTCGGGGTCTGGTGAGGGGCAGGGGAGGGGCTCTGGGGGGGCTCTGAGGTTGGGGGGGGTCCCGGCGGGGTCACGGGGCGGCGTCGGGGGGGCAGTCGATGAAGTCAGCCAGCATGGAGGCCGTGGGGTCGGGGACCTGGGGGCACAGCGGGGTCAGCACCTGACCCCCGACCCCTGACCCCACCCCATCCCACCCCCACCACCCCCTTCTCACCCCAAGTGCCCCAAAACCACCCCATCTTGCCCCAAACCACCTCAATCACACCCAAAACTGTCCCAAACCCGCTCGATCTTGCCCCAAACCACCCCAGTTCCACACAAACTGCCCCAAAACCCCCCAATCTTGCCCCAAACCCCCCCACACTCACCTCTCCCTTGCCCGGGGGGGGCGGGGGCTCTTCCTCCTCCTCCTCTCCCTGCAGCTGGGGGGGGTCCGGGGGGGGTGCGGGGGGGGGTTCGGGGCTGCCCCCTTCCCCTTTGGGCCCCTCGGGGGGGGTGGCTCCGGAGGGCGAGGGGGGGGGCGCAGCTTCCAGGGCTGGGGGGGGACCCTCGGGGGGGGGGCGGGGGGGGCTGGGGGCTACCCGTGGGGAGCTGCCCTTCCTCCCCCCCATCATCTCCTCCTCCTCCTCCTGATTCGCTGGGGGCTGCTGGGCCCCCCCCTTCCTCCTCCTCCTCCTGGCAGGGGGGGGGCTGGCCTTCATTCACCTCCATCAGCAGGGCACCTGTCTCCTCTTCCTCCTCCTCCTCCTCCTCCTCCGGCAGCGTCACCGCGGGGGGGGGCCGTGGGGGGGGCGCTTTCCTCAGCCCCGCTGCCTTCCTCCTCCTCCTCTTCCTCCTCCTCGTCCTCCTCCTCCGAGAGGCCTTCCTCCTCCTCGAACTCCTCCTCCTCCTCCTCGAAGTCCTCCTTGCCCAGCTCTTCCTCCAGCTCGTCCTCCTCCTCCTCGAAGAACTCTTCCTCCTCTTAGGAACCCCGAACCCGAACCCTAACCCCCTAACCATAACCCTAAGCCCTAACCCTAACCCTAATGAACCCTAAGCCTAACCCTATCCCTAACCCTAATGCTAACCTTAACCCTAACCCTAATGAACCCTAAGCCTAACCCTATCCCTAACCCTAACCCTAACCCTAACGAACCCTAAGCCTAACCCTATCCCTAACCCTAACCCCCTGGCAACCGCACCCCGCACACTTGGTTCCCCCCTCATTTTGGTCCCCCCCCCTCCCCACGGTGCGCCCCGCAAATGCGTTCACCCGGACATCGCACCCGTCACACTTGGTTCCCCATCATTTTGGTTCCCCCGCCCCGGTGCGCCCCGCAAATGCGTCCCCCTGGCAACCGCACCCCGCACACTTGGTTCCCCCCACATTTTGGTTCCCCCTACCGGTGCGCCCCGCAAATGCGTCCCCCCGGCAACCGCACCCCACACTTGGTTCCCCCCTCATTTTGGTTCCACCCGGTGTGCCACGGAAATGCATCCCCCCGGCAAGCGCACCCCGCACACGTGGTTCCCCCCTCATTTTGGTTCCCTTTCCCCCCATCCCTTGGGGTCCCCCCAAGCCCCATGGACCCCCCCCCGTGAGCCCCGCAAATGCCGCTGACCCGCTAAAATGTTTCCGGGCTGCGCCGCGCTTAAATGTGTCCGGGTGGTGCTGTGCTAAAATGTGTCCAGGCGGCGCCGAACCCGAACCCTTACCGAACCACCACCCGAACCCGAACCCGGACCCTAACCCGAACCCGGACCCTAACCCTAACCCGGACCCTAACAGTAACCCAAACACGAACTTGAACACGAACCCGAAACCAAACACAAACCCGAACCTGAACACAAACCCGAACAAAAACCCTAAGCCAAACCCGAAACCTAAGCCAAACCCGAACCCTAACCCAAACCCTAACCGAAACCCTAACTCGAAGCCAAACCCGAAACCTAACCCAAACCCGAACCCTAACCCTAACCCTAACGCTAACCCTAACCCTAACCCCTAACCCTAACAGCCCTCACCCTCACCCTCAACCTCACCCTCACCCTAATGCACCTTGACACTCCGTGTACGCTACTTCACATTAAGATTAAATATAGGCCTAGCCGGCATGGGAGAAGACTGAAAACCCGGGCCCCAGAAAACGCGTTGCAAGCCCCTTTGGACCATCCAAAAGTGTCACCAAAGGAAGGCTTGGGGTACAAGTGAACTCCCCAGGGGAGCCTTTACGCAGCCCCACATGCAACTGGACCCTCCGGGTTCGCTGTTTCTGAGCATCCCTAAACATAGCCCTAGCCGGCATCGAAGACGATTGAAAAATCAGGCCCCAGGAAATGTGTTGCGAGCCCCTTTGGACCATCCAAAAGTGCCCCCAAAGGAAGGCTTTGGGTACAAGTGAACTCCCCAGGGGAGCCTTTACGCAGCCCCACATGCAACTGCACCCTCCGGGTTCGCTGTTCTTGAGCAAACCTAAACGTAGCCCTAGCCATCATCGCAGACGAGTGAAAAATCAGGCCCCAGGAAATGCGTTGCGAGCCCCTTGGGAGCATCCAAAAGTGCCCCCAAAGGAAGGCTTTGGGTACAAGTGAACTCCCCAGGGGAGCCTTTACGCAGCCCCACATGCAACTGGACCCTCCGGGTTCGCTGTTCCTGAGCAACCCTAAATATATCCCTATCCGGCATGGGAGAAGACTGAAAAACCCGGCCTCAGAAAACACGTTGCGAGCCCCTTTGGACCATCCAAAAGTGTCACCAAAGGAAGGCTTTGGGTACAAGTGAACTCCCCAGGGGAGCCTTCACGCAGCCCCACATGCAACTGGACCCTCCGGGTTCGCTGTTCCTGAGCAAACATTAACGTAGCCCTAGCCGTCATCGGAGACGAGTGAAAAATCAGGCCCCAGGAAATGCGTTGCGAGCCCTTTTCGCCCATCCAAAAGTGCCCGCAAAGGAAGGCTTTGGGTACAATAGAACTCCCCACGGGAGCCTTTACGCAGCCCCACATGCCACTGGACCCTCCGCGTTCGCTGTTTCCGAGCATCCCTAAACATAGCCCTAGCCGGCATCGAAGACGACTGAAAAATCAGGCCCCAGGAAATGCGTTGCAAGCCCCATTGGACCATCCAAAAGTGCACCCAAAGGAAGGCTTTGGGTACAAGTGAACTCCCCAGGGGAGCCTTTACGCAGCCCCACATGCAACTGGACCCTCCGGGTTCGCTGTTCCTGAGTAAACCTAAACGTAGCCCTAGCCGTCATCGGAGACGAATGAAAAATCAGGTCCCAGGAAATGCGTTGCGAGCCCCTTTGGAGCATCCAAAAGTGCCCCAAAAGGAAGGCTTTGGGTACAAGAGAACTCCCCAGGGGAGCCTTTACGCAGCCCCACATGCAACTGGACCCTCGGCGTTCGCTGTTTCCGAGCATCCCTAAACATAGCCTTAGCCGGCATCGAAGACGACTGAAAAATCAGGCCCCAGGAAATGCGTTCCGAGCCCTTTTCGCGACTCCAAAAGTGCCCCCAAAGGAAGGCTTTGGGTACAAGTGAACTCCCCAGGGGAGCCTTTACGCAGCCCCACATGCAACTGGACCCTCGGCGTTCGCTGTTTCCGAGCATCCCTAAACATAGCCTTAGCCGGCATCGAAGACGACTGAAAAATCAGGCCCCAGGAAATGCGTTGCGAGCCCTTTTCGCGACTCCAAAAGTGCCCCCAAAGGAAGGCTTTGGGTACAAGTGAACTCCCCAGGGGAGCCTTTACGCAGCCCCACATGCAACTGGACCCTCCGGGTTCGCTGTTTCCTAGCATCCCTAAACATAGCCCTAGCCGGCATCGAAGACGAATGAAAAATCAGGCCCCAGGAAACGCGTTGCAAGCCCCTTTGGACCATCCAAATGTGCCCCCAAAGGAAGGCTTTGGGTACAAGTGAACTCCCCAGGGGAGCCTTTACGCAGCCCCACATGCAACTGGACCCTCCGGGTTCGCTGTTTCCGAGCAACCCTAAACATATCCCTAGCCGGCTTGGGAGAAGACTGAAAAACCCGGCCTCAGAAAACGCGTTGCAAGCCACTTTGGACCATCCAAATGTGTCACCAAAGGAAGGCTTTGGGTACAAGAGAACTCCCCAGGGGATCCTTTACGCAGCTCGACATGCAACTGGACCCTCCGGGTTCGCTGTTCATGAGCAAACCTAAACGTAGCCCTAGCCATCATCGCAGACGAGTGAAAAATCAGGCCCCAGGAAATGCGTTACGAGCCCCTTTGGACCATCCAAAAGTGCCCCCAAAGGAAGGCTTTGGGTACAAGTGAACTCCCCAGGGGAGCCTTTACGCAGCCCCACATGCAACTGGACCCTCCGGGTTTGCTGTTTCCGAGCAACCCTAAACATAGCCCTAGCCGGCATCGAAGACGACTGAAAAATCAGGACAGAGGAAACGCGTTGCAAACCCCTTTGGACCATCCAAAACTGTCACCAAAGGAAGGCTTTGGGTACAAGTGAACTCCCCAGGGGAGCCTTTACGCAGCCCCTCATGCAACTGGACCCTCTGGCTTCGCTGTTTCCGAGCAACCCTAAATATATACCTAGCCGGCACGGGAGAAGACTGAAAAACCGGGCCCCAGAAAATGCGTTGCAAGCCCCTTTGGACCATCCAAAAGTGCCCGCAAAGGAAGGCTTTGGGTACAAGTGAACTCCCCAGGGGAGCCTTTACGCAGCCCCACATGCAACTGGACCCTCCGGGTTCGCTGTTTCCGAGCAACCCTAAACATAGCCCTAGCTGGCATCGAAGACGACTGAAAAATCAGGACACAGGAAACGCGTTGCAAACCCCTTTGGACCATCCAAAACTGTCACCAAAGGAAGGCTTTGGGTACAAGTGAACTCCCCAGGGGAGCCTTTACGCAGCCCCTCATGCAACTGGACCCTCTGGCTTCGCTGTTTCCGAGCAACCCTAAATATATACCTAGCCGGCACGGGAGAAGACTGAAAAACTGGGCCCCAGAAAATGCGTTGCAAGCCCCTTTGGACCATCCAAAAGTGTCACCAATGGAAGGCTTTGGGTACAAGTGAACTCCCCAGGGGAGCCTTTACGCAGCCCCACATGCAACTGCACCCTCCGGGTTCGCTGTTCTTGAGCAAACCTAAACGTAGCCCTAGCCATCATCGCAGACGAGTGAAAAATCAGGCCCCAGGAAATGCGTTGCGAGCCCCTTGGGAGCATCCAAAAGTGCCCCCAAAGGAAGGCTTTGGGTACAAGTGAACTCCCCAGGGGAGCCTTTACGCAGCCCCACATGCAACTGGACCCTCCGGGTTCGCTGTTCCTGAGCAACCCTAAATATATCCCTATCCGGCATGGGAGAAGACTGAAAAACCCGGCCTCAGAAAACACGTTGCGAGCCCCTTTGGACCATCCAAAAGTGTCACCAAAGGAAGGCTTTGGGTACAAGTGAACTCCCCAGGGGAGCCTTCACGCAGCCCCACATGCAACTGGACCCTCCGGGTTCGCTGTTCCTGAGCAAACATTAACGTAGCCCTAGCCGTCATCGGAGACGAGTGAAAAATCAGGCCCCAGGAAATGCGTTGCGAGCCCTTTTCGCCCATCCAAAAGTGCCCGCAAAGGAAGGCTTTGGGTACAATAGAACTCCCCACGGGAGCCTTTACGCAGCCCCACATGCCACTGGACCCTCCGCGTTCGCTGTTTCCGAGCATCCCTAAACATAGCCCTAGCCGGCATCGAAGACGACTGAAAAATCAGGCCCCAGGAAATGCGTTGCAAGCCCCATTGGACCATCCAAAAGTGCACCCAAAGGAAGGCTTTGGGTACAAGTGAACTCCCCAGGGGAGCCTTTACGCAGCCCCACATGCAACTGGACCCTCCGGGTTCGCTGTTCCTGAGTAAACCTAAACGTAGCCCTAGCCGTCATCGGAGACGAATGAAAAATCAGGTCCCAGGAAATGCGTTGCGAGCCCCTTTGGAGCATCCAAAAGTGCCCCAAAAGGAAGGCTTTGGGTACAAGAGAACTCCCCAGGGGAGCCTTTACGCAGCCCCACATGCAACTGGACCCTCGGCGTTCGCTGTTTCCGAGCATCCCTAAACATAGCCTTAGCCGGCATCGAAGACGACTGAAAAATCAGGCCCCAGGAAATGCGTTCCGAGCCCTTTTCGCGACTCCAAAAGTGCCCCCAAAGGAAGGCTTTGGGTACAAGTGAACTCCCCAGGGGAGCCTTTACGCAGCCCCACATGCAACTGGACCCTCGGCGTTCGCTGTTTCCGAGCATCCCTAAACATAGCCTTAGCCGGCATCGAAGACGACTGAAAAATCAGGCCCCAGGAAATGCGTTCCGAGCCCTTTTCGCGACTCCAAAAGTGCCCCCAAAGGAAGGCTTTGGGTACAAGTGAACTCCCCAGGGGAGCCTTTACGCAGCCCCACATGCAACTGGACCCTCCGGGTTCGCTGTTTCCTAGCATCCCTAAACATAGCCCTAGCCGGCATCGAAGACGAATGAAAAATCAGGCCCCAGGAAACGCGTTGCAAGCCCCTTTGGACCATCCAAATGTGCCCCCAAAGGAAGGCTTTGGGTACAAGTGAACTCCCCAGGGGAGCCTTTACGCAGCCCCACATGCAACTGGACCCTCCGGGTTCGCTGTTTCCGAGCAACCCTAAACATATCCCTAGCCGGCTTGGGAGAAGACTGAAAAACCCGGCCTCAGAAAACGCGTTGCAAGCCACTTTGGACCATCCAAATGTGTCACCAAAGGAAGGCTTTGGGTACAAGAGAACTCCCCAGGGGATCCTTTACGCAGCTCGACATGCAACTGGACCCTCCGGGTTCGCTGTTCATGAGCAAACCTAAACGTAGCCCTAGCCATCATCGCAGACGAGTGAAAAATCAGGCCCCAGGAAATGCGTTACGAGCCCCTTTGGACCATCCAAAAGTGCCCCCAAAGGAAGGCTTTGGGTACAAGTGAACTCCCCAGGGGAGCCTTTACGCAGCCCCACATGCAACTGGACCCTCCGGGTTTGCTGTTTCCGAGCAACCCTAAACATAGCCCTAGCCGGCATCGAAGACGACTGAAAAATCAGGACAGAGGAAACGCGTTGCAAACCCCTTTGGACCATCCAAAACTGTCACCAAAGGAAGGCTTTGGGTACAAGTGAACTCCCCAGGGGAGCCTTTACGCAGCCCCTCATGCAACTGGACCCTCTGGCTTCGCTGTTTCCGAGCAACCCTAAATATATACCTAGCCGGCACGGGAGAAGACTGAAAAACCGGGCCCCAGAAAATGCGTTGCAAGCCCCTTTGGACCATCCAAAAGTGTCACCAAAGGAAGGCTTTGGGTACAAGAGAACTCCCCAGGGGAGCCTTTACGCAGCCCCACATGCAACTGGACCCTCGGCGTTCGCTGTTTCCGAGCATCCCTAAACATAGCCCTAGCCGGCATCGAATACGACTGAAAAATCAGTCCCCAGGAAATGCGTTCCGAGCCCTTTTCGCGACTCCAAAAGTGCCCCCAAAGGAAGGCTTTGGGTACAAGTGAACTCCCCAGGGGAGCCTTTACGCTCCACATGCAACTGGACCCTCCGCGTTCGCTGTTTCCGAGCATCCCTAAACATAGCCCTAGCCGGCATCGAAGACGACTGAAAAATCAGGCCCCAGGAAATGCGTTGCAAGCCCCATTGGACCATCCAAAAGTGCACCCAAAGGAAGGCTTTGGGTACAAGTGAACTCCCCAGGGGAGCCTTTACGCAGCCCCACATGCAACTGGACCCTCCGGGTTCGCTGTTCCTGAGCAAACCTAAACGTAGCCCTAGCCGTCATCGGAGACGAATGAAAAATCAGGTCCCAGGAAATGCGTTGCGAGCCCCTTTGGAGCATCCAAAAGTGCCCCCAAAGGAAGGCTTTGGGTACAAGAGAACTCCCCAGGGGAGCCTTTACGCAGCCCCACATGCAACTGGACCCTCGGCGTTTGCTGTTTCCGAGCATCCCTAAACATAGCCCTAGCCGGCATCGAAGACGACTGAAAAATCAGGCCCCAGGAAATGCGTTCCGAGCCCTTTTCGCGACTCCAAAAGTGCCCCCAAAGGAAGGCTTTGGGTACAAGTGAACTCCCCAGGGGAGCCTTTACGCAGCCCCACATGCAACTGGACCCTCGGCGTTCGCTGTTTCCTAGCATCCCTAAACATAGCCCTAGCCGGCATCGAAGACGAATGAAAAATCAGGCCCCAGGAAACGCGTTGCAAGCCCCTTTGGACCATCCAAAAGTGCCCCCAAAGGAAGGCTTTGGGTACAAGTGAACTCCCCAGGGGAGCCTTTACGCAGCCCCACATGCAACTGGACCCTCCGGGTTCGCTGTTTCCGAGCAACCCTAAACATATCCCTAGCCGGCTTGGGAGAAGACTGAAAAACCCGGCCTCAGAAAACGCGTTGCAAGCCACTTTGGACCATCCAAATGTGTCACCAAAGGAAGGCTTTGGGTACAAGAGAACTCCCCAGGGGAGCCTTTACGCAGCTCCACATGCAACTGGACCCTCCGGGTTCGCTGTTCATGAGCAAACCTAAACGTAGCCCTAGCCATCATCGCAGACGGGTGAAAAATCAGGCCCCAGGAAATGCGTTGCGAGCCCCTTTGGAGCATCCAAAAGTGCCCCCAAAGGAAGGCTTTGGGTACAAGTGAACTCCCCAGGGGAGCCTTTACGCAGCCCCACATGCAACTGGACCCTCGGCGTTCGCTGTTTCCGAGCATCCCTAAACATAGCCTTAGCCGGCATCGAAGACGACTGAAAAATCAGGCCCCAGGAAATGCGTTGCGAGCCCTTTTCGTGACTCCAAAAGTGCCCCCAAAGGAAGGCTTTGGGTACAAGTGAACTCCCCAGGGGAGCCTTTACGCAGCCCCACATGCAACTGGACCCTCCGGGTTCGCTGTTTCCTAGCATCCCTAAACATAGCCCTAGCCGGCATCGAAGACGAATGAAAAATCAGGCCCCAGGAAACGCGTTGCAAGCCCCTTTGGACCATCCAAAAGTGCCCCCAAAGGAAGGCTTTGGGTACAAGTGAACTCCCCAGGGGAGCCTTTACGCAGCCCCACATGCAACTGGACCCTCCGGGTTCGCTGTTTCCGAGCAACCCTAAACATATCCCTAGCCGGCTTGGGAGAAGACTGAAAAACCCGGCCTCAGAAAACGCGTTGCAAGCCACTTTGGACCATCCAAATGTGTCACCAAAGGAAGGCTTTGGGTACAAGAGAACTCCCCAGGGGAGCCTTTACGCAGCTCCACATGCAACTGGACCCTCCGGGTTCGCTGTTCATGAGCAAACCTAAACGTAGCCCTAGCCATCATCGCAGACGAGTGAAAAATCAGGCCCCAGGAAATGCGTTACGAGCCCCTTTGGACCATCCAAAAGTGCCCCCAAAGGAAGGCTTTGGGTACAAGTGAACTCCCCAGGGGAGCCTTTACGCAGCCCCACATGCAACTGGACCCTCCGGGTTTGCTGTTTCCGAGCAACCCTAAACATAGCCCTAGCCGGCATCGAAGACGACTGAAAAATCAGGACACAGGAAACGCGTTGCAAACCCCTTTGGACCATCCAAAACTGTCACCAAAGGAAGGCTTTGGGTACAAGTGAACTCCCCAGGGGAGCCTTTACGCAGCCCCTCATGCAACTGGACCCTCAGGCTTCGCTGCTTCCGAGCAACCCTAAATATATACCTAGCCGGCACGGGAGAAGACTGAAAAACTGGGCCCCAGAAAATGCGTTGCAAGCCCCTTTGGACCATCCAAAAGTGTCACCAAAGGAAGGCTTTGGGTACAAGTGAACTCCCCAGGGGAGCCTTTACGCAGCCCCACATGCAACTGCACCCTCCGGGTTCGCTGTTCTTGAGCAAACCTAAACGTAGCCCTAGCCATCATCGCAGACGAGTGAAAAATCAGGCCCCAGGAAATGCGTTGCGAGCCCCTTTGGACCATCCAAAAGTGCCCCCAAAGGAAGGCTTTGGGTACAAGAGAACTCCCCAGGGGAGCCTTTACGCAGCCCCACATGCAACTGGACCCTCCGGGTTCGCTGTTTCCGAGCAACCCTAAATATATCCCTATCTGGCATGGGAGAAGACTGAAAAACCCGGCCTCAGAAAACACGTTGCGAGCCCCTTTGGACCATCCAAAAGTGTCACCAAAGGAAGGCTTTGGGTACAAGAGAACTCCCCAGGGGAGCCTTTACGCAGCCCCACATGCAACTGGACCCTCCGGGTTCGCTGTTTCCGAGCAAACCTAAACGTAGCCCTAGCCGTCATCGCAGACGGGTGAAAAATCAGGCCCCAGGAAATGCGTTCCGAGCCCTTTTCGCCCATCCAAAAGTGCCCCCAAAGGAAGTCTTTGGGTACAAGTGAACTCCCCAGGGGAGCCTTTACGCAGCCCCACATGCAACTGGACTCTCCGGGTTCGCTGTTCCCGAGCAAACCTAAACGTAGCCCTAGCCGTCATCGCAGACGGGTGAAAAATCAGGCCCCAGGAAAGGCGTTTCGAGCTCCTTTGGAGCATCCAAAAGTGTCACCAAAGGAAGGCTTTGGGTACAAGAGAACTCCCCAGGGGAGCCTTTACGCAGCCCCACATGCAACTGGACCCTCCGGGTTCGCTGTTTCCGAGCATCCCTAAACATAGCCCTAGCCGTCATCGCAGACGGGTGAAAAATCAGGCCCCAGGAAAGGCGTTTCGAGCTCCTTTGGAGCATCCAAAAGTGCCCCCAAAGGAAGTCTTTGGGTACAAGTGAACTCCCCAGGGGAGCCTTTACGCAGCCCCACATGCAACTGGACTCTCCGGGTTCGCTGTTCCCGAGCAAACCTAAACATAGCCCTAGCCGTCATCGCAGACGGGTGAAAAATCAGGCCTCAGAAAACACGTTGCGAGCCCCTTTGGACCATCCAAAAGTGTCACCAAAGGAAGGCTTTGGGTACAAGAGAACTCCCCAGGGGAGCCTTTACGCAGCCCCACATGCAACTGGACCCTCCAGGTTCGCTGTTTCCGAGCAAACCTAAACGTAGCCCTAGCCGTCATCGCAGACGGGTGAAAAATCAGGCCCCAGGAAAGGCGTTTCGAGCTCCTTTGGAGCATCCAAAAGTGCCCCCAAAGGAAGTCTTTGGGTACAAGTGAACTCCCCAGGGGAGCCTTTACGCAGCCCCACATGCAACTGGACTCTCCGGGTTCGCTGTTCCCGAGCAAACCTAAACGTAGCCCTAGCCGTCATCGCAGACGGGTGAAAAATCAGGCCCCAGGAAAGGCGTTTCGAGCTCCTTTGGAGCATCCAAAAGTGTCACCAAAGGAAGGCTTTGGGTACAAGAGAACTCCCCAGGGGAGCCTTTACGCAGCCCCACATGCAACTGGACCCTCCGGGTTCGCTGTTTCCGAGCATCCCTAAACATAACCCTAGCCGTCATCGCAGACGGGTGAAAAATCAGGCCCCAGGAAAGGCGTTTCGAGCTCCTTTGGAGCATCCAAAAGTGCCCCCAAAGGAAGTCTTTGGGTACAAGTGAACTCCCCAGGGGAGCCTTTACGCAGCCCCACATGCAACTGGACTCTCCGGGTTCGCTGTTCCCGAGCAAACCTAAACGTAGCCCTAGCCGTCATCGCAGACGGGTGAAAAATCAGGCCCCAGGAAAGGCGTTTCGAGCTCCTTTGGAGCATCCAAAAGTGTCACCAAAGGAAGGCTTTGGGTACAAGAGAACTCCCCAGGGGAGCCTTTACGCAGCCCCACATGCAACTGGACCCTCCGGGTTCGCTGTTTCCTAGCATCCCTAAACATATCCCTAGCCGGCATCGAAGACGAATGAAAAATCAGGCCCCAGGAAACGCGTTGCAAGCCCCGTTGGACCATCCAAAAGTGCCCCCAAAGGAAGGCTTTGGGTACAAGTGAACTCCCCAGGGGAGCCTTTACGCAGCCCCACATGCAACTGGACCCTCCGGGTTCGCTGTTTCCGAGCAACCCTAAACATATCCCTAGCCGGCATGGGAGAAGACTGAAAATCCGGCCTCAGAAAACGCGTTGCAAGCCCCTTTGGACCATCCAAAAGTGTCACCAAAGGAAGGCTTTGGGTACAAGAGAACTCCCCAGGGGAGCCTTTACGCAGCCCCACATGCAACTGGACCCTCTGGGTTCGCTGTTCATGAGCAAACCTAAACGTAGCCCTAGCCATCATCGCAGACGAGTGAAAAATCAGGCCCCAGGAAATGCGTTGCGAGCCCCTTTGGACCATCCAAAAGTGCCCGCAAAGGAAGGCTTTGGGTACAAGTGAACTCCCCAGGGGAGCCTTTACGCAGCCCCACATGCAACTGGACCCTCCGCGTTCGCTGTTTCCGAGCAACCCTAAACATAGCCCTAGCCGGCATCGAAGACGACTGAAAAATCAGGACACAGGAAACGCGTTGCAAACCCCTTTGGACCATCCAAAACTGTCACCAAAGGAAGGCTTTGGGTACAAGTGAACTCCCCAGGGGAGCCTTTACGCAGCCCCTCATGCAACTGGACCCTCTGGCTTCGCTGTTTCCGAGCAACCCTAAATATATACCTAGCCGGCACGGGAGAAGACTGAAAAACCCGGCCTCAGAAAACACGTTGCGAGCCCCATTGGACCATCCAAAAGTGTCACCAAAGGAAGGCTTTGGGTACAAGTGAACTCCCCAGGGGAGCCTTCACGCAGCCCCACATGCAACTGGACCCTCCGGGTTCGCTGTTCCTGAGCAAACCTAAACGTAGCCCTAGCCGTCATCGGAGACGAATGAAAAATCAGGTCCCAGGAAATGCGTTGCGAGCCCCTTTGGAGCATCCAAAAGTGCCCCCAAAGGAAGGCTTTGGGTACAAGAGAACTCCCCAGGGGAGCCTTTACGCAGCCCCACATGCAACTGGACCCTCGGCGTTCGCTGTTTCCGAGCATCCCTAAACATAGCCCTAGCCGGCATCGAATACGACTGAAAAATCAGACCCCAGGAAATGCGTTCCGAGCCCTTTTCGCGACTCCAAAAGTGCCCCCAAAGGAAGGCTTTGGGTACAAGTGAACTCCCCAGGGGAGCCTTTACGCAGCTCCACATGCAACTGGACCCTCCGCGTTCGCTGTTTCCGAGCATCCCTAAACATAGCCCTAGCCGGCATCGAAGACGACTGAAAAATCAGGCCCCAGGAAATGCGTTGCAAGCCCCATTGGACCATCCAAAAGTGCACCCAAAGGAAGGCTTTGGGTACAAGTGAACTCCCCAGGGGAGCCTTTACGCAGCCCCACATGCAACTGGACCCTCCGGGTTCGCTGTTCATGAGCAAACCTAAACGTAGCCCTAGCCGTCATCGGAGACGAATGAAAAATCAGGTCCCAGGAAATGCGTTGCGAGCCCCTTTGGAGCATCCAAAAGTGCCCCCAAAGGAAGGCTTTGGGTACAAGAGAACTCCCCAGGGGAGCCTTTACGCAGCCCCACATGCAACTGGACCCTCGGCGTTTGCTGTTTCCGAGCATCCCTAAACATAGCCCTAGCCGGCATCGAAGACGACTGAAAAATCAGGCCCCAGGAAATGCGTTCCGAGCCCTTTTCGCGACTCCAAAAGTGCCCCCAAAGGAAGGCTTTGGGTACAAGTGAACTCCCCAGGGGAGCCTTTACGCAGCCCCACATGCAACTGGACCCTCGGCGTTCGCTGTTTCCTAGCATCCCTAAACATAGCCCTAGCCGGCATCGAAGACGAATGAAAAATCAGGCCCCAGGAAACGCGTTGCAAGCCCCTTTGGACCATCCAAAAGTGCCCCCAAAGGAAGGCTTTGGGTACAAGTGAACTCCCCAGGGGAGCCTTTACGCAGCCCCACATGCAACTGGACCCTCCGGGTTCGCTGTTTCCGAGCAACCCTAAACATATCCCTAGCCGGCTTGGGAGAAGACTGAAAAACCCGGCCTCAGAAAACGCGTTGCAAGCCACTTTGGACCATCCAAATGTGTCACCAAAGGAAGGCTTTGGGTACAAGAGAACTCCCCAGGGGAGCCTTTACGCAGCTCCACATGCAACTGGACCCTCCGGGTTCGCTGTTCATGAGCAAACCTAAACGTAGCCCTAGCCATCATCGCAGACGGGTGAAAAATCAGGCCCCAGGAAATGCGTTGCGAGCCCCTTTGGAGCATCCAAAAGTGCCCCCAAAGGAAGGCTTTGGGTACAAGTGAACTCCCCAGGGGAGCCTTTACGCAGCCCCACATGCAACTGGACCCTCGGCGTTCGCTGTTTCCGAGCATCCCTAAACATAGCCTTAGCCGGCATCGAAGACGACTGAAAAATCAGGCCCCAGGAAATGCGTTGCGAGCCCTTTTCGTGACTCCAAAAGTGCCCCCAAAGGAAGGCTTTGGGTACAAGTGAACTCCCCAGGGGAGCCTTTACGCAGCCCCACATGCAACTGGACCCTCCGGGTTCGCTGTTTCCTAGCATCCCTAAACATAGCCCTAGCCGGCATCGAAGACGAATGAAAAATCAGGCCCCAGGAAACGCGTTGCAAGCCCCTTTGGACCATCCAAAAGTGCCCCCAAAGGAAGGCTTTGGGTACAAGTGAACTCCCCAGGGGAGCCTTTACGCAGCCCCACATGCAACTGGACCCTCCGGGTTCGCTGTTTCCGAGCAACCCTAAACATATCCCTAGCCGGCTTGGGAGAAGACTGAAAAACCCGGCCTCAGAAAACGCGTTGCAAGCCACTTTGGACCATCCAAATGTGTCACCAAAGGAAGGCTTTGGGTACAAGAGAACTCCCCAGGGGAGCCTTTACGCAGCTCCACATGCAACTGGACCCTCCGGGTTCGCTGTTCATGAGCAAACCTAAACGTAGCCCTAGCCATCATCGCAGACGAGTGAAAAATCAGGCCCCAGGAAATGCGTTACGAGCCCCTTTGGACCATCCAAAAGTGCCCCCAAAGGAAGGCTTTGGGTACAAGTGAACTCCCCAGGGGAGCCTTTACGCAGCCCCACATGCAACTGGACCCTCCGGGTTTGCTGTTTCCGAGCAACCCTAAACATAGCCCTAGCCGGCATCGAAGACGACTGAAAAATCAGGACACAGGAAACGCGTTGCAAACCCCTTTGGACCATCCAAAACTGTCACCAAAGGAAGGCTTTGGGTACAAGTGAACTCCCCAGGGGAGCCTTTACGCAGCCCCTCATGCAACTGGACCCTCAGGCTTCGCTGCTTCCGAGCAACCCTAAATATATACCTAGCCGGCACGGGAGAAGACTGAAAAACTGGGCCCCAGAAAATGCGTTGCAAGCCCCTTTGGACCATCCAAAAGTGTCACCAAAGGAAGGCTTTGGGTACAAGAGAACTCCCCAGGGGAGCCTTTACGCAGCCCCACATGCAACTGGACCCTCCGGGTTCGCTGTTTCCGAGCAAACCTAAACGTAGCCCTAGCCGTCATCGCAGACGGGTGAAAAATCAGGCCCCAGGAAAGGCGTTTCGAGCTCCTTTGGAGCATCCAAAAGTGCCCCCAAAGGAAGTCTTTGGGTACAAGTGAACTCCCCAGGGGAGCCTTTACGCAGCCCCACATGCAACTGGACTCTCCGGGTTCGCTGTTCCCGAGCAAACCTAAACGTAGCCCTAGCCGTCATCGCAGACGGGTGAAAAATCAGGCCCCAGGAAAGGCGTTTCGTGCTCCTTTGGAGCATCCAAAAGTGTCACCAAAGGAAGGCTTTGGGTACAAGAGAACTCCCCAGGGGAGCCTTTACGCAGCCCCACATGCAACTGGACCCTCCGGGTTCGCTGTTTCCGAGCAACCCTAAACATAGCCCTAGCCGGCATCGAAGACGACTGAAAAATCAGGACACAGGAAAGGCGTTTCGAGCTCCTTTGGAGCATCCAAAAGTGCCCCCAAAGGAAGTCTTTGGGTACAAGTGAACTCCCCAGGGGAGCCTTTACGCAGCCCCACATGCAACTGGACTCTCCGGGTTCGCTGTTCCCGAGCAAACCTAAACGTAGCCCTAGCCGTCATCGCAGACGGGTGAAAAATCAGGCCCCAGGAAATACGTTTCGAGCTCCTTTGGAGCATCCAAAAGTGCCCCCAAAGGAAGTCTTTGGGTACAAGTGAACTCCCCAGGGGAGCCTTTACGCAGCCCCACATGCAACTGGACCCTCCGGGTTCGCTGTTTCCGAGCATCCCTAAACATAGCCCTAGCCGGCATCGAATACGACTGAAAAATCAGACCCCAGGAAATGCGTTCCGAGCCCTTTTCGCGACTCCAAAAGTGCCCCCAAAGGAAGGCTTTGGGTACAAGTGAACTCCCCAGGGGAGCCTTTACGCAGCCCCACATGCAACTGGACCCTCCGGGTTCGCTGTTCCTGAGCAAACATTAACGTAGCCCTAGCCGTCATCGGAGACGAGTGAAAAATCAGGCCCCAGGAAATGCGTTGCGAGCCCTTTTCGCCCATCCAAAAGTGCCCGCAAAGGAAGGCTTTGGGTACAAGAGAACTCCCCACGGGAGCCTTTACGCAGCCCCACATGCAACTGGACCCTCCGCGTTCGCTGTTTCCGAGCATCCCTAAACATAGCCCTAGCCGGCATCGAAGACGACTGAAAAATCAGGCCCCAGGAAATGCGTTGCAAGCCCCATTGGACCATCCAAAAGTGCCCCCAAAGGAAGGCTTTGGGTACAAGTGAACTCCCCAGGGGAGCCTTTACGCAGCCCCACATGCAACTGGACCCTCCGGGTTCGCTGTTCCTGAGCAAACCTAAACGTAGCCCTAGCCGTCATCGGAGACGAATGAAAAATCAGGCCCCAGGAAATGCGTTGCGAGCCCCTTTGGAGCATCCAAAAGTGCCCCAAAAGGAAGGCTTTGGGTACAAGAGAACTCCCCAGGGGAGCCTTTACGCAGCCCCACATGCAACTGGACCCTCGGCGTTTGCTGTTTCCGAGCATCCCTAAACATAGCCCTAGCCGGCATCGAAGACGACTGAAAAATCAGGCCCCAGGAAATGCGTTCCGAGCCCTTTTCGCCCATCCAAAAGTGCCCCCAAAGGAAGGCTTTGGGTACAAGTGAACTCCCCAGGGGAGCCTTTACGCAGCCCCACATGCAACTGGACCCTCCGGGTTCGCTGTTTCCTAGCATCCCTAAACATAGCCCTAGCCGGCATCGAAGACGAATGAAAAATCAGGCCCCAGGAAACGCGTTGAAAGCCCCTTTGGACCATCCAAAAGTGCCCCCAAAGGAAGGCTTTGGGTACAAGTGAACTCCCCAGGGGAGCCTTTACGCAGCCCCACATGCAACTGGACCCTCCGGGTTCGCTGTTTCCGAGCAACCCTAAACATATCCCTAGCCGGCTTGGGAGAAGACTGAAAAACCCGGCCTCAGAAAACGCGTTGCAAGCCACTTTGGACCATCCAAATGTGTCACCAAAGGAAGGCTTTGGGTACAAGAGAACTCCCCAGGGGAGCCTTTACGCAGCTCCACATGCAACTGGACTCTCCGGGTTCGCTGTTCCCGAGCAAACCTAAACGTAGCCCTAGCCGTCATCGCAGACGGGTGAAAAATCAGGCCCCAGGAAAGGCGTTTCGTGCTCCTTTGGAGCATCCAAAAGTGTCACCAAAGGAAGGCTTTGGGTACAAGAGAACTCCCCAGGGGAGCCTTTACGCAGCCCCACATGCAACTGGACCCTCCGGGTTCGCTGTTTCCGAGCATCCCTAAACATAGCCCTAGCCGTCATCGCAGACGGGTGAAAAATCAGGCCCCAGGAAAGGCGTTTCGAGCTCCTTTGGAGCATCCAAAAGTGCCCCCAAAGGAAGTCTTTGGGTACAAGTGAACTCCCCAGGGGAGCCTTTACGCAGCCCCACATGCAACTGGACTCTCCGGGTTCGCTGTTCCCGAGCAAACCTAAACGTAGCCCTAGCCGTCATCGCAGACGGGTGAAAAATCAGGCCCCAGGAAAGGCGTTTCGAGCTCCTTTGGAGCATCCAAAAGTGTCACCAAAGGAAGGCTTTGGGTACAAGAGAACTCCCCAGGGGAGCCTTTACGCAGCCCCACATGCAACTGGACCCTCCGGGTTCGCTGTTTCCGAGCAAACCTAAACGTAGCCCTAGCCATCATCAAAGACGAGTGAAAAATCAGGCCCCAGGAAATGCGTTCCGAGCCCTTTTCGCCCATCCAAAAGTGCCCCCAAAGGAAGTCTTTGGGTACAAGTGAACTCCCCAGGGGAGCCTTTACGCAGCCCCACATGCAACTGGACTCTCCGGGTTCGCTGTTCCCGAGCAAACCTAAACGTAGCCCTAGCCGTCATCGCAGACGGGTGAAAAATCAGGCCCCAGGAAATACGTTTCGAGCTCCTTTGGAGCATCCAAAAGTGCCCCCAAAGGAAGTCTTTGGGTACAAGTGAACTCCCCAGGGGAGCCTTTACGCAGCCCCACATGCAACTGGACCCTCCGGGTTCGCTGTTTCCGAGCATCCCTAAACATAGCCCTAGCCGGCATCGAATACGACTGAAAAATCAGACCCCAGGAAATGCGTTCCGAGCCCTTTTCGCGACTCCAAAAGTGCCCCCAAAGGAAGGCTTTGGGTACAAGTGAACTCCCCAGGGGAGCCTTTACGCAGCCCCACATGCAACTGGACCCTCCGGGTTCGCTGTTCCTGAGCAAACATTAACGTAGCCCTAGCCGTCATCGGAGACGAGTGAAAAATCAGGCCCCAGGAAATGCGTTGCGAGCCCTTTTCGCCCATCCAAAAGTGCCCCCAAAGGAAGGCTTTGGGTACAAGTGAACTCCCCAGGGGAGCCTTTACGCAGCCCCACATGCAACTGGACCCTCCGGGTTCGCTGTTCCTGAGCAAACATTAACGTAGCCCTAGCCGTCATCGGAGACGAGTGAAAAATCAGGCCCCAGGAAATGCGTTCCGAGCCCTTTTCGCCCATCCAAAAGTGCCCCCAAAGGAAGTCTTTGGGTACAAGTGAACTCCCCAGGGGAGCCTTTACGCAGCCCCACATGCAACTGGACTCTCCGGGTTCGCTGTTCCCGAGCAAACCTAAACGTAGCCCTAGCCGTCATCGCAGACGGGTGAAAAATCAGGCCCCAGGAAATACGTTTCGAGCTCCTTTGGAGCATCCAAAAGTGCCCCCAAAGGAAGTCTTTGGGTACAAGTGAACTCCCCAGGGGAGCCTTTACGCAGCCCCACATGCAACTGGACCCTCCGCGTTCGCTGTTTCCGAGCATCCCTAAACATAGCCCTAGCCGGCATCGAAGACGACTGAAAAATCAGGCCCCAGGAAATGCGTTGCAAGCCCCATTGGACCATCCAAAAGTGCCCCCAAAGGAAGGCTTTGGGTACAAGTGAACTCCCCAGGGGAGCCTTTACGCAGCCCCACATGCAACTGGACCCTCCGGGTTCGCTGTTTCCTGAGCAAACCTAAACGTAGCCCTAGCCGTCATCGGAGACGAATGAAAAATCAGGCCCCAGGAAATGCGTTGCGAGCCCCTTTGGAGCATCCAAAAGTGCCCCAAAAGGAAGGCTTTGGGTACAAGAGAACTCCCCAGGGGAGCCTTTACGCAGCCCCACATGCAACTGGACCCTCGGCGTTTGCTGTTTCCGAGCATCCCTAAACATAGCCCTAGCCGGCATCGAAGACGACTGAAAAATCAGGCCCCAGGAAATGCGTTGCGAGCCCTTTTCGCCCATCCAAAAGTGCCCCCAAAGGAAGGCTTTGGGTACAAGTGAACTCCCCAGGGGAGCCTTTACGCAGCCCCACATGCAACTGGACCCTCCGGGTTCGCTGTTTCCTAGCATCCCTAAACATAGCCCTAGCCGGCATCGAAGACGAATGAAAAATCAGGCCCCAGGAAACGCGTTGCAAGCCCCTTTGGACCATCCAAAAGTGCCCCCAAAGGAAGGCTTTGGGTACAAGTGAACTCCCCAGGGGAGCCTTTACGCAGCCCCACATGCAACTGGACCCTCCGGGTTCGCTGTTTCCGAGCAACCCTAAACATATCCCTAGCCGGCTTGGGAGAAGACTGAAAAACCCGGCCTCAGAAAACGCGTTGCAAGCCACTTTGGACCATCCAAATGTGTCACCAAAGGAAGGCTTTGGGTACAAGAGAACTCCCCAGGGGAGCCTTTACGCAGCTCCACATGCAACTGGACTCTCCGGGTTCGCTGTTCATGAGCAAACCTAAACGTAGCCCTAGCCATCATCGCAGACGAGTGAAAAATCAGGCCCCAGGAAATGCGTTCCGAGCCCCTTTGGACCATCCAAAAGTGCCCCCAAAGGAAGGCTTTGGGTACCAGTGAACTCCCCAGGGGAGCCTTTACGCAGCCCCACATGCAACTGGACCCTCCGGGTTTGCTGTTTCCGAGCAACCCTTAACATAGCCCTAGCCGGCATCGAAGACGACTGAAAAATCAGGACACAGGAAACGCGTTGCAAACCCCTTTGGACCATCCAAAACTGTCACCAAAGGAAGGCTTTGGGTACAAGTGAACTCCCCAGGGGAGCCTTTACGCAGCCCCTCATGCAACAGGACCCTCTGGCTTCGCTGTTTCCGAGCAACCCTAAATATATCCCTATCCGGCACGGGAGAAGACTGAAAAACTGGGCCCCAGAAAATGCGTTGCAAGCCCCTTTGGACCATCCAAAAGTGTCACCAAAGGAAGGCTTTAGGTACAAGTGAACTCCCCAGGGGAGCCTTTACGCAGCCCCACATGCAACTGCACCCTCCGGGTTCGCTGTTCTTGAGCAAACCTAAACGTAGCCCTAGCCATCATCGCAGACGAGTGAAAAATCAGGCCCCAGGAAATGCGTTGCGAGCCCCTTTGGAGCATCCAAAAGTGCCCCCAAAGGAAGGCTTTGGGTACAAGTGAACTCCCCAGGGGAGCCTTTACGCAGCCCCACATGCAACTGGACCCTCGGCGTTCGCTGTTTCCGAGCATCCCTAAACATAGCCTTAGCCGGCATCGAAGATGACTGAAAAATCAGGCCCCAGGAAATGCGTTGCGAGCCCTTTTCGTGACTCCAAAAGTGCCCCCAAAGGAAGGCTTTGGGTACAAGTGAACTCCCCAGGGGAGCCTTTACGCAGCCCCACATGCAACTGGACCCTCCGGGTTCGCTGTTTCCTAGCATCCCTAAACATAGCCCTAGCCGGCATCGAAGACGAATGAAAAATCAGGCCCCAGGAAACGCGTTGCAAGCCCCTTTGGACCATCCAAAAGTGCCCCCAAAGGAAGGCTTTGGGTACAAGTGAACTCCCCAGGGGAGCCTTTACGCAGCCCCACATGCAACTGGACCCTCCGGGTTCGCTGTTTCCGAGCAACCCTAAACATATCCCTAGCCGGCTTGGGAGAAGACTGAAAAACCCGGCCTCAGAAAACGCGTTGCAAGCCACTTTGGACCATCCAAATGTGTCACCAAAGGAAGGCTTTGGGTACAAGAGAACTCCCCAGGGGAGCCTTTACGCAGCTCCACATGCAACTGGACCCTCCGGGTTCGCTGTTCATGAGCAAACCTAAACGTAGCCCTAGCCATCATCGCAGACGAGTGAAAAATCAGGCCCCAGGAAATGCGTTCCGAGCCCCTTTGGACCATCCAAAAGTGCCCCCAAAGGAAGGCTTTGGGTACAAGTGAACTCCCCAGGGGAGCCTTTACGCAGCCCCACATGCAACTGGACCCTCCGGGTTTGCTGTTTCCGAGCAACCCTAAACATAGCCGTAGCCGGCATCGAAGACGACTGAAAAATCAGGACACAGGAAACGCGTTGCAAACCCCTTTGGACCATCCAAAACTGTCACCAAAGGAAGGCTTTGGGTACAAGTGAACTCCCCAGGGGAGCCTTTACGCAGCCCCTCATGCAACTGGACCCTCTGGCTTCGCTGCTTCCGAGCAACCCTAAATATATACCTAGCCGGCAAGGGAGAAGACTGAAAAACTGGGCCCCAGAAAATGCGTTGCAAGCCCCTTTGGACCATCCAAAAGTGTCACCAAAGGAAGGCTTTGGGTACAAGTGAACTCCCCAGGGGAGCCTTTACGCAGCCCCACATGCAACTGCACCCTCCGGATTCGCTGTTCTTGAGCAAACCTAAACGTAGCCCTAGCCATCATCGCAGACGAGTGAAAAATCAGGCCCCAGGAAATGCGTTGCGAGCCCCTTTGGAGCATCCAAAAGTGCCCCCAAAGGAAGGCTTTGGGTACAAGTGAACTCCCCAGGGGAGCCTTTACGCAGCCCCACATGCAACTGGACCCTCCGGGTTCGCTGTTTCCGAGCAACCCTAAATATATCCCTATCTGGCATGGGAGAAGACTGAAAAACCCGGCCTCAGAAAACACGTTGCGAGCCCCTTTGGACCATCCAAAAGTGTCACCAAAGGAAGGCTTTGGGTACAAGAGAACTCCCCAGGGGAGCCTTTACGCAGCCCCACATGCAACTGGACCCTCCGCGTTCGCTGTTCATGAGCAAACCTAAACGTAGCCCTAGCCATCATCAAAGACGAGTGAAAAATCAGGCCCCAGGAAATGCGTTCCGAGCTCCTTTTCGCCCATCCAAAAGTGCCCCCAAAGGAAGTCTTTGGGTACAAGTGAACTCCCCAGGGGAGCCTTTACGCAGCCCCACATGCAACTGGACTCTCCGGGTTCGCTGTTCCCGAGCAAACCTAAACGTAGCCCTAGCCGTCATCGCAGACGGGTGAAAAATCAGGCCCCAGGAAAGGCGTTTCGAGCTCCTTTGGAGCATCCAAAAGTGCCCCAAAAGGAAGGCTTTGGGTACAAGTGAACTCCCCAGGGGAGCCTTTACGCAGCCCCACATGCAACTGGACTCTCCGGGTTCGCTGTTCCTGAGCAAACCTAAACGTATCCCTAGCCGGCATCGAAGACGACTGAAAAATCAGGCCCCAGGAAATGCGTTGCGAGCCCCTTTGGAGCATCCAAAAGTGCCCCCAAAGGAAGGCTTTGGGTACAAGTGAACTCCCCAGGGGAGCCTTTACGCAGCCCCACATGCAACTGGACCCTCCGGGTTCGCTGTTTCCGAGCAACCCTAAATATATCCCTAGCCGGCATGGGAGAAAACTGAAAAACTGGGCCCAAGAAAAAGCGTTGCAAGCCCCTTTGGACCATACAAAACTGTCACCAAAGGAAGGCTTTGGGTACAAGTGAAATCCCCAGGGGAGCCTTCACGCAGCCCCACATGCAACTGGACCCTCCGGGTTCGCTGTTCCTGAGCAAACCTAAACGTAGCCCTAGCCGTCATCGGAGACGAATGAAAAATCAGGTCCCAGGAAATGCGTTGCGAGCCCCTTTGGAGCATCCAAAAGTGCCCCCAAAGGAAGGCTTTGGGTACAAGTGAACTCCCCAGGGGAGCCTTTACGCAGCCCCACATGCAACTGGACCCTCCGGGTTCGCTGTTTCCGAGCAACCCTAAACATAGCCCTAGCCGGCATCGAAGACGACTGAAAAATCAGGCCCCAGGAAATGCGTTGCGAGCCCTTTTCGCGACTCCAAAAGTGCCCCCAAAGGAAGGCTTTGGGTACAAGTGAACTCCCCAGGGGAGCCTTTACGCAGCCCCACATGCAACTGGACCCTCCGGGTTCGCTGTTTCCTAGCATCCCTAAACATAGCCCTAGCCGGCATCGAAGACGAATGAAAAATCAGGCCCCAGGAAACGCGTTGCAAGCCCCTTTGGAGCATCCAAAAGTGCCCCCAAAGGAAGGCTTTGGGTACAAGTGAACTCCCCAGGGGAGCCTTTACGCAGCCCCACATGCAACTGGACCCTCCGGGTTCGCTGTTTCCGAGCAACCCTAAACATAGCCCTAGCCGGCATCGAAGACGACTGAAAAATCAGGACACAGGAAACGCGTTGCAAACCCCTTTGGACCATCCAAAACTGTCACCAAAGGAAGGCTTTGGGTACAAGAGAACTCCCCAGGGGAGCCTTTACGCAGCCCCACATGCAACTGGACCCTCCGGGTTCGCTGTTCCTGAGCAACCCTAAATATATCCCTATCCGGCATGGGAGAAGACTGAAAAACCCGGCCTCAGAAAACACGTTGCGAGCCCCTTTGGACCATCCAAAAGTGTCACCAAAGGAAGGCTTTGGGTACAAGTGAACTCCCCAGGGGAGCCTTCACGCAGCCCCACATGCAACTGGACCCTCCGGGTTCGCTGTTCCTGAGCAAACCTAAACGTAGCCCTAGACGTCATCGGAGACGAATGAAAAATCAGGTCCCAGGAAATGCGTTGCGAGCCCCTTTGGAGCATCCAAAAGTGCCCCCAAAGGAAGGCTTTGGGTACAAGAGAACTCCCCAGGGGAGCCTTTACGCAGCCCCTCATGCAACTGGACCCTCTGGCTTCGCTGTTTCCGAGCAACCCTAAATATATACCTAGCCGGCACGGGAGAAGACTGAAAAACCGGGCCCCAGAAAATGCGTTGCAAGCCCCTTTGGACCATCCAAAAGTGTCACCAAAGGAAGGCTTTGGGTACAAGTGAACTCCCCAGGGGAGCCTTTACGCAGCCCCACATGCAACTGCACCCTCCGGGTTCGCTGTTCTTGAGCAAACCTAAACGTAGCCCTAGCCATCATCGCAGACGAGTGAAAAATCAGGCCCCAGGAAATGCGTTGCGAGCCCCTTGGGAGCATCCAAAAGTGCCCCCAAAGGAAGGCTTTGGGTACAAGTGAACTCCCCAGGGGAGCCTTTACGCAGCCCCACATGCAACTGGACCCTCGGCGTTCGCTGTTTCCGAGCATCCCTAAACATAGCCTTAGCCGGCATCGAAGACGACTGAAAAATCAGGCCCCAGGAAATGCGTTGCGAGCCCATTTCGCGACTCCAAAAGTGCCCCCAAAGGAAGGCTTTGGGTACAAGTGAACTCCCCAGGGGAGCCTTTACGCAGCCCCACATGCAACTGGACCCTCCGGGTTCGCTGTTTCCGAGCAACCCTAAACATAGCCCTAGCCGGCATCGAAGACGACTGAAAAATCAGGACACAGGAAACGCGTTGCAAACCCCTTTGGACCATCCAAAACTGTCACCAAAGGAAGGCTTTGGGTACAAGTGAACTCCCCAGGGGAGCCTTTACGCAGCCCCTCATGCAACTGGACCCTCTGGCTTCGCTGTTTCCGAGCAACCCTAAATATATACCTAGCCGGCACGGGAGAAGACTAAAAAACTGGGCCCCAGAAAATGCGTTGCAAGCCCCTTTGGACCATCCAAAAGTGTCACCAAAGGAAGGCTTTGGGTACAAGTGAATTCCCCAGGGGAGCCTTTACGCAGCCCCACATGCAACTGCACCCTCCGGGTTCGCTGTTCTTGAGCAAACCTAAACGTAGCCCTAGCCATCATCGCAGACGAGTGAAAAATCAGGCCCCAGGAAATGCGTTGCGAGCCCCTTGGGAGCATCCAAAAGTGCCCCCAAAGGAAGGCTTTGGGTACAAGTGAACTCCCCAGGGGAGCCTTCACGCAGCCCCACATGCAACTGGACCCTCCGGGTTCGCTGTTCCTGAGCAAACCTAAACGTAGCCCTAGACGTCATCGGAGACGAATGAAAAATCAGGTCCCAGGAAATGCGTTGCGAGCCCCTTTGGAGCATCCAAAAGTGCCCCCAAAGGAAGGCTTTGGGTACAAGAGAACTCCCCAGGGGAGCCTTTACGCAGCCCCTCATGCAACTGGACCCTCTGGCTTCGCTGTTTCCGAGCAACCCTAAATATATACCTAGCCGGCACGGGAGAAGACTGAAAAACCGGGCCCCAGAAAATGCGTTGCAAGCCCCTTTGGACCATCCAAAAGTGTCACCAAAGGAAGGCTTTGGGTACAAGTGAACTCCCCAGGGGAGCCTTTACGCAGCCCCACATGCAACTGCACCCTCCGGGTTCGCTGTTCTTGAGCAAACCTAAACGTAGCCCTAGCCATCATCGCAGACGAGTGAAAAATCAGGCCCCAGGAAATGCGTTGCGAGCCCCTTGGGAGCATCCAAAAGTGCCCCCAAAGGAAGGCTTTGGGTACAAGTGAACTCCCCAGGGGAGCCTTTACGCAGCCCCACATGCAACTGGACCCTCGGCGTTCGCTGTTTCCGAGCATCCCTAAACATAGCCTTAGCCGGCATCGAAGACGACTGAAAAATCAGGCCCCAGGAAATGCGTTGCGAGCCCTTTTCGCGACTCCAAAAGTGCCCCCAAAGGAAGGCTTTGGGTACAAGTGAACTCCCCAGGGGAGCCTTTACGCAGCCCCACATGCAACTGGACCCTCCGGGTTCGCTGTTTCCGAGCAACCCTAAACATAGCCCTAGCCGGCATCGAAGACGACTGAAAAATCAGGACACAGGAAACGCGTTGCAAACCCCTTTGGACCATCCAAAACTGTCACCAAAGGAAGGCTTTGGGTACAAGTGAACTCCCCAGGGGAGCCTTTACGCAGCCCCTCATGCAACTGGACCCTCTGGCTTCGCTGTTTCCGAGCAACCCTAAATATATACCTAGCCGGCACGGGAGAAGACTAAAAAACTGGGCCCCAGAAAATGCGTTGCAAGCCCCTTTGGACCATCCAAAAGTGTCACCAAAGGAAGGCTTTGGGTACAAGTGAATTCCCCAGGGGAGCCTTTACGCAGCCCCACATGCAACTGGACCCTCCGGGTTCGCTGTTCATGAGCAAACCTAAACGTAGCCCTAGCCATCATCGCAGACGAGTGAAAAATCAGGCCCCAGGAAATGCGTTGCGAGCCCCTTGGGAGCATCCAAAAGTGCCCCCAAAGGAAGGCTTTGGGTACAAGAGAACTCCCCAGGGGAGCCTTTACGCAGCCCCACATGCAACTGGACCCTCCGGGTTCGCTGTTCCTGAGCAACCCTAAATATATCCCTATCCGGCATGGGAGAAGACTGAAAAACCCGGCCTCAGAAAACACGTTGCGAGCCCCTTTGGACCATCCAAAAGTGTCACCAAAGGAAGGCTTTGGGTACAAGTGAACTCCCCAGGGGAGCCTTCACGCAGCCCCACATGCAACTGGACCCTCCGGGTTCGCTGTTCCTGAGCAAACCTAAACGTAGCCCTAGACGTCATCGGAGACGAATGAAAAATCAGGTCCCAGGAAATGCGTTGCGAGCCCCTTTGGAGCATCCAAAAGTGCCCCCAAAGGAAGGCTTTGGGTACAAGAGAACTCCCCAGGGGAGCCTTTACGCAGCCCCTCATGCAACTGGACCCTCTGGCTTCGCTGTTTCCGAGCAACCCTAAATATATACCTAGCCGGCACGGGAGAAGACTGAAAAACCGGGCCCCAGAAAATGCGTTGCAAGCCCCTTTGGACCATCCAAAAGTGTCACCAAAGGAAGGCTTTGGGTACAAGTGAACTCCCCAGGGGAGCCTTTACGCAGCCCCACATGCAACTGCACCCTCCGGGTTCGCTGTTCTTGAGCAAACCTAAACGTAGCCCTAGCCATCATCGCAGACGAGTGAAAAATCAGGCCCCAGGAAATGCGTTGCGAGCCCCTTGGGAGCATCCAAAAGTGCCCCCAAAGGAAGGCTTTGGGTACAAGTGAACTCCCCAGGGGAGCCTTTACGCAGCCCCACATGCAACTGGACCCTCGGCGTTCGCTGTTTCCGAGCATCCCTAAACATAGCCTTAGCCGGCATCGAAGACGACTGAAAAATCAGGCCCCAGGAAATGCGTTGCGAGCCCATTTCGCGACTCCAAAAGTGCCCCCAAAGGAAGGCTTTGGGTACAAGTGAACTCCCCAGGGGAGCCTTTACGCAGCCCCACATGCAACTGGACCCTCCGGGTTCGCTGTTTCCGAGCAACCCTAAACATAGCCCTAGCCGGCATCGAAGACGACTGAAAAATCAGGACACAGGAAACGCGTTGCAAACCCCTTTGGACCATCCAAAACTGTCACCAAAGGAAGGCTTTGGGTACAAGTGAACTCCCCAGGGGAGCCTTTACGCAGCCCCTCATGCAACTGGACCCTCTGGCTTCGCTGTTTCCGAGCAACCCTAAATATATACCTAGCCGGCACGGGAGAAGACTAAAAAACTGGGCCCCAGAAAATGCGTTGCAAGCCCCTTTGGACCATCCAAAAGTGTCACCAAAGGAAGGCTTTGGGTACAAGTGAATTCCCCAGGGGAGCCTTTACGCAGCCCCACATGCAACTGCACCCTCCGGGTTCGCTGTTCTTGAGCAAACCTAAACGTAGCCCTAGCCATCATCGCAGACGAGTGAAAAATCAGGCCCCAGGAAATGCGTTGCGAGCCCCTTGGGAGCATCCAAAAGTGCCCCCAAAGGAAGGCTTTGGGTACAAGTGAACTCCCCAGGGGAGCCTTCACGCAGCCCCACATGCAACTGGACCCTCCGGGTTCGCTGTTCCTGAGCAAACCTAAACGTAGCCCTAGACGTCATCGGAGACGAATGAAAAATCAGGTCCCAGGAAATGCGTTGCGAGCCCCTTTGGAGCATCCAAAAGTGCCCCCAAAGGAAGGCTTTGGGTACAAGAGAACTCCCCAGGGGAGCCTTTACGCAGCCCCTCATGCAACTGGACCCTCTGGCTTCGCTGTTTCCGAGCAACCCTAAATATATACCTAGCCGGCACGGGAGAAGACTGAAAAACCGGGCCCCAGAAAATGCGTTGCAAGCCCCTTTGGACCATCCAAAAGTGTCACCAAAGGAAGGCTTTGGGTACAAGTGAACTCCCCAGGGGAGCCTTTACGCAGCCCCACATGCAACTGCACCCTCCGGGTTCGCTGTTCTTGAGCAAACCTAAACGTAGCCCTAGCCATCATCGCAGACGAGTGAAAAATCAGGCCCCAGGAAATGCGTTGCGAGCCCCTTGGGAGCATCCAAAAGTGCCCCCAAAGGAAGGCTTTGGGTACAAGTGAACTCCCCAGGGGAGCCTTTACGCAGCCCCACATGCAACTGGACCCTCGGCGTTCGCTGTTTCCGAGCATCCCTAAACATAGCCTTAGCCGGCATCGAAGACGACTGAAAAATCAGGCCCCAGGAAATGCGTTGCGAGCCCTTTTCGCGACTCCAAAAGTGCCCCCAAAGGAAGGCTTTGGGTACAAGTGAACTCCCCAGGGGAGCCTTTACGCAGCCCCACATGCAACTGGACCCTCCGGGTTCGCTGTTTCCGAGCAACCCTAAACATAGCCCTAGCCGGCATCGAAGACGACTGAAAAATCAGGACACAGGAAACGCGTTGCAAACCCCTTTGGACCATCCAAAACTGTCACCAAAGGAAGGCTTTGGGTACAAGTGAACTCCCCAGGGGAGCCTTTACGCAGCCCCTCATGCAACTGGACCCTCTGGCTTCGCTGTTTCCGAGCAACCCTAAATATATACCTAGCCGGCACGGGAGAAGACTAAAAAACTGGGCCCCAGAAAATGCGTTGCAAGCCCCTTTGGACCATCCAAAAGTGTCACCAAAGGAAGGCTTTGGGTACAAGTGAATTCCCCAGGGGAGCCTTTACGCAGCCCCACATGCAACTGGACCCTCCGGGTTCGCTGTTCATGAGCAAACCTAAACGTAGCCCTAGCCATCATCGCAGACTAGTGAAAAATCAGGCCCCAGGAAATGCGTTGCGAGCCCCTTGGGAGCATCCAAAAGTGCCCCCAAAGGAAGGCTTTGGGTACAAGTGAACTCCTCAGGGGAGCCTTTACGCAGCCCCACATGCAACTGGACCCTCCGGGTTCGCTGTTTCCGAGCAACCCTAAATATATCCCTATCCGGCATGGGAGAAGACTGAAAAACCCGGCCTCAGAAAACACGTTGCGAGCCCCTTTGGACCATCCAGAAGTGTCACCAAAGGAAGGCTTTGGGTACAAGTGAACTCCCCAGGGGAGCCTTCACGCAGCCCCACATGCAACTGGACCCTCCGGGTTCGCTGTTCATGAGCAAACCTAAACGTAGCCCTAGCCATCATCGCAGACGAGTGAAAAATCAGGCCCCAGGAAATGCGTTGCGAGCCCCTTTGGAGCATCCAAAAGTGCCCCCAAAGGAAGGCTTTGGGTACAAGTGAACTCCCCAGGGGAGCCTTCACGCAGCCCCACATGCAACTGGACCCTCGGCGTTCGCTGTTTCCGAGCATCCCTAAACATAGCCCTAGCCGGCATCGAAGACGACTGAAAAATCAGACCCCAGGAAATGCGTTCCGAGCCCTTTTCGCGACTCCAAAAGTGCCCCCAAAGGAAGGCTTTGGGTACAAGTGAACTCCCCAGGGGAGCCTTTACGCAGCCCCACATGCAACTGGACCCTCCGGGTTCGCTGTTCCTGAGCAACCCTAAATATATCCCTATCCGGCATGGGAGAAGACTGAAAAACCCGGCCTCAGAAAACACGTTGCGAGCGCCTTTGGACCATCCAAAAGTGTCACCAAAGGAAGGCTTTGGGTACAAGTGAACTCCCCAGGGGAGCCTTCACGCAGCCCCACATGCAACTGGACCCTCCGGGTTCGCTGTTCCTGAGCAAACCTAAACGTAGCCCTAGACGTCATCGGAGACGAATGAAAAATCAGGTCCCAGGAAATGCGTTGCGAGCCCCTTTGGAGCATCCAAAAGTGCCCCCAAAGGAAGGCTTTGGGTACAAGAGAACTCCCCAGGGGAGCCTTTACGCAGCCCCACATGCAACTGGACCCTCGGCGTTCGCTGTTTCCGAGCATCCCTAAACATAGCCCTAGCCGGCATCGAATACGACTGAAAAATCAGACCCCAGGAAATGCGTTCCGAGCCCTTTTCGCGACTCCAAAAGTGCCCCCAAAGGAAGACTTTGGGTACAAGTGAACTCCCCAGGGGAGCCTTTACGCAGCCCCACATGCAACTGGACCCTCCGGGTTCGCTGTTCCTGAGCAAACATTAACGTAGCCCTAGCCGTCATCGGAGACGAGTGAAAAATCAGGCCCCAGGAAATGCGTTGCGAGCCCTTTTCGCCCATCCAAAAGTGCCCGCAAAGGAAGGCTTTGGGTACAAGAGAACTCCCCAGGGGAGCCTTTACGCAGCCCCACATGCAACTGGACCCTCCGGGTTCGCTGTTCATGAGCAAACCTAAACGTAGCCCTAGCCATCATCGCAGACGAGTGAAAAATCAGGCCCCAGGAAATGCGTTGCGAGCCCCTTTGGACCATCCAAAAGTGCCCGCAAAGGAAGGCTTTGGGTACAAGTGAACTCCCCAGGGGAGCCTTCACGCAGCCCCACATGCAACTGGACCCTCCGGGTTCGCTGTTTCCGAGCAACCCTAAACATAGCCCTAGCCGGCATCGAAGACGACTGAAAAATCAGGACACAGGAAACGCGTTGCAAACCCCTTTGGACCATCCAAAACTGTCACCAAAGGAAGGCTTTGGGTACAAGTGAACTCCCCAGGGGAGCCTTTACGCAGCCCCACATGCAACTGGACCCTCGGCGTTCGCTGTTTCCGAGCATCCCTAAACATAGCCTTAGCCGGCATCGAAGACGACTGAAAAATCAGACCCCAGGAAATGCGTTCCGAGCCCTTTTCGCGACTCCAAAAGTGCCCCCAAAGGAAGGCTTTGGGTACAAGTGAACTCCCCAGGGGAGCCTTTACGCAGCCCCACATGCAACTGGACCCTCCGGGTTCGCTGTTCCTGAGCAACCCTAAATATATCCCTATCCGGCATGGGAGAAGACTGAAAAACCCGGCCTCAGAAAACACGTTGCGAGCCCCTTTGGACCATCCAAAAGTGTCACCAAAGGAAGGCTTTGGGTACATGTGAACTCCCCAGGGGAGCCTTCACGCAGCCCCACATGCAACTGGACCCTCCGGGTTCGCTGTTCCTGAGCAAACCTAAACGTAGCCCTAGCCGTCATCGGAGACGAATGAAAAATCAGGTCCCAGGAAATGCGTTGCGAGCCCCTTTGGAGCATCCAAAAGTGCCCCCAAAGGAAGGCTTTGGGTACAAGAGAACTCCCCAGGGGAGCCTTTACGCAGCCCCACATGCAACTGGACCCTCGGCGTTCGCTGTTTCCGAGCATCCCTAAACATAGCCCTAGCCGGCATCGAATACGACTGAAAAATCAGACCCCAGGAAATGCGTTCCGAGCCCTTTTCGCGACTCCAAAAGTGCCCCCAAAGGAAGGCTTTGGGTACAAGTGAACTCCCCAGGGGAGCCTTTACGCAGCCCCACATGCAACTGGACCCTCCGGGTTCGCTGTTCCTGAGCAAACATTAACGTAGCCCTAGCCGTCATCGGAGACGAGTGAAAAATCAGGCCCCAGGAAATGCGTTGCGAGCCCTTTTCGCCCATCCAAAAGTGCCCGCAAAGGAAGGCTTTGGGTACAAGAGAACTCCCCACGGGAGCCTTTACGCAGCCCCACATGCCACTGGACCCTCCGCGTTCGCTGTTTCCGAGCATCCCTAAACATAGCCCTAGCCGGCATCGAAGACGACTGAAAAATCAGGCCCCAGGAAATGCGTTGCAAACCCCATTGGACCATCCAAAAGTGCCCCCAAAGGAAGGCTTTGGGTACAAGTGAACTCCCCAGGGGAGCCTTTACGCAGCCCCACATGCAACTGGACCCTCCGGGTTCGCTGTTCCTGAGCAAACCTAAACGTAGCCCTAGCCGTCATCGGAGACGAA
Organism: Anas acuta; assembly: GCF_963932015.1. Classification (NCBI taxonomy): domain Eukaryota; kingdom Metazoa; phylum Chordata; class Aves; order Anseriformes; family Anatidae; genus Anas; species Anas acuta. Next base: position 81,280 of record NW_027076082.1, on the reverse strand, counting down.
TGAAAAATCAGGTCCCAGGAAATGCGTTGCGAGCTCCTTTGGAGCATCCAAAAGTGCCCCAAAAGGAAGGCTTTGGGTACAAGAGAACTCCCCAGGGGAGCCTTTACGCAGCCCCACATGCAACTGGACCCTCGGCGTTTGCTGTTTCCGAGCATCCCTAAACATAGCCCTAGCCGGCATCGAAGACGACTGAAAAATCAGGCCCCAGGAAATGCGTTCCGAGCCCTTTTCGCGACTCCAAAAGTGCCCCCAAAGGAAGGCTTTGGGTACAAGTGAACTCCCCACGGGAGCCTTTACGCAGCCCCACATGCCACTGGACCCTCCGCGTTCGCTGTTTCCGAGCATCCCTAAACATAGCCCTAGCCGGCATCGAAGACGACTGAAAAATCAGGCCCCAGGAAATGCGTTGCAAACCCCATTGGACCATCCAAAAGTGCCCCCAAAGGAAGGCTTTGGGTACAAGTGAACTCCCCAGGGGAGCCTTTACGCAGCCCCACATGCAACTGGACCCTCCGGGTTCGCTGTTCCTGAGCAAACCTAAACGTAGCCCTAGCCGTCATCGGAGACGAATGAAAAATCAGGTCCCAGGAAATGCGTTACGAGCTCCTTTGGAGCATCCAAAAGTGCCCCAAAAGGAAGGCTTTGGGTACAAGAGAACTCCCCAGGGGAGCCTTTACGCAGCCCCACATGCAACTGGACCCTCGGCGTTTGCTGTTTCCGAGCATCCCTAAACATAGCCCTAGCCGGCATCGAAGACGACTGAAAAATCAGGCCCCAGGAAATGCGTTCCGAGCCCTTTTCGCGACTCCAAAAGTGCCCCCAAAGGAAGGCTTTGGGTACAAGTGAACTCCCCAGGGGAGCCTTTACGCAGCCCCACATGCAACTGGACCCTCCGGGTTCGCTGTTTCCTAGCATCCCTAAACATAGCCCTAGCCGGCATCGAAGACGAATGAAAAATCAGGCCCCAGGAAACGCGTTGCAAGCCCCTTTGGACCATCCAAAAGTGCCCCCAAAGGAAGGCTTTGGGTACAAGTGAACTCCCCAGGGGAGCCTTTACGCAGCCCCACATGCCACTGGACCCTCCGGGTTCGCTGTTTCCGAGCAACCCTAAACATATCCCTAGCCGGCTTGGGAGAAGACTGAAAAACCCGGCCTCAGAAATCGCGTTGCAAGCCACTTTGGACCATCCAAATGTGTCACCAAAGGAAGGCTTTGGGTACAAGAGAACTCCCCAGGGGAGCCTTTACGCAGCTCCACATGCAACTGGACCCTCCGGGTTCGCTGTTCATGAGCAAACCTAAACGTAGCCCTAGCCATCATCGCAGACGAGTGAAAAATCAGGCCCCAGGAAATGCGTTCCGAGCCCCTTTGGACCATCCAAAAGTGCCCCCAAAGGAAGGCTTTGGGTACAAGTGAACTCCCCAGGGGAGCCTTTACGCAGCCCCACATGCAACTGGACCCTCCGGGTTTGCTGTTTCCGAGCAACCCTAAACATAGCCGTAGCCGGCATCGAAGACGAATGAAAAATCAAGACACAGGAAACGCGTTGCAAACCCCTTTGGACCATCCAAAACTGTCACCAAAGGAAGGCTTTGGGTACAAGTGAACTCCCCAGGGGAGCTTTTACGCAGCCCCTCATGCAACTGGACCCTCTGGCTTCGCTGCTTCCGAGCAACCCTAAATATATACCTAGCCGGCACGGGAGAAGACTGAAAAACTGGGCCCCAGAAAATGCGTTGCAAGCCCCTTTGGACCATCCAAAAGTGTCACCAAAGGAAGGCTTTAGGTACAAGTGAACTCCCCAGGGGAGCCTTTACGCAGCCCCACATGCAACTGCACCCTCCGGGTTCGCTGTTCTTGAGCAAACCTAAACGTAGCCCTAGCCATCATCGCAGACGAGTGAAAAATCAGGCCCCAGGAAATGCGTTGCGAGCCCCTTTGGAGCATCCAAAAGTGCCCCCAAAGGAAGGCTTTGGGTACAAGTGAACTCCCCAGGGGAGCCTTTACGCAGCCCCACATGCAACTGGACCCTCCGGGTTCGCTGTTTCCGAGCAACCCTAAATATATCCCTATCCGGCATGGGAGAAGACTGAAAAACCCGGCCTCAGAAAACACGTTGCGAGCCCCTTTGGACCATCCAAAAGTGTCACCAAAGGAAGGCTTTGGGTACAAGAGAACTCCCCAGGGGAGCCTTTACGCAGCCCCACATGCAACTGGACCCTCCGGGTTCGCTGTTTCCATGCACCCCTAAACATATCCCTAGCCGGCATCGAAAACGAATGAAAACTCAGGCCCCAGGACATGCGTTGCGAGCCCCTTTGGAGCATCCAAAAGTGCCCCTAAAGGAAGGCTTTGGGTACAAGAGAACTCCCCAGGGGAGCCTTTACGCAGCCCCACATGCAACTGGACCCTCCGGGTTCGCTGTTTCCGAGCATTCCTAAACATAGCCCTAGCCGGCATCGAAGACGACTGAAAAATCAGGCCCCAGGAAACGCGTTGCAAGCCCCTTTGGACCATCCAAATGTGTCACCAAATGAAGGCTTTGGGTAAAAGAGAACTCCCCAGGGGAGCCTTTACGCAGCCCCACATGCAACTGGACCCTCCGGGTTCGCTGTTCATGAGCAAACCTAAACGTAGCCCTAGCCATCATCGCAGACGAGTGAAAAATCAGGCCCCAGGAAATGCGTTGCGAGCCCCTTTCGAGCATCCAAAAGTTCCCGCAAAGGAAGGCTTTGGGTACAAGTGAACTCCCCAGGGGAGCCTTTACGCAGCCCCACATGCAACTGGACCCTCCGGGTTCGCTGTTTCAGAGCAACCCTAAACATAGCCCTAGCCGGCATCGAAGACGACTGAAAAATCAGGACACAGGAAACGCGTTGCAAACCCCTTTGGACCATCCAAAAGTGTCACCAAAGGAAGGCTTTGGGTACAAGTGAACTCCCCAGGGGAGCCTTTACACAGCCCCTCATGCAACTGGACCCTCTGGCTTCGCTGTTTCCGAGCAACCCTAAATATATATCTAGCCGACACGGGAGAAGACTGAAAAACTGGGCCCCAGAAAATGCGTTGCAAGCCCCTTTGGACCATCCAAAAGTGTCACCAAAGGAAGGCTTTGGGTACAAGTGAACTCCCCAGGGGAGCCTTTACGCAGCCCCACATGCAACTGCACCCTCCGGGTTCGCTGTTCTTGAGCAAACCTAAACGTAGCCCTAGCCATCATCGCAGACGAGTGAAAAATCAGGCCCCAGGAAATGCGTTGCGAGCCCCTTGGGAGCATCCAAAAGTGCCCCCAAAGGAAGGCTTTGGGTACAAGTGAACTCCCCAGGGGAGCCTTTACGCAGCCCCACATGCAACTGGACCCTCCGGGTTCGCTGTTTCCGAGCAACCCTAAATATATCCCTATCCGGCATGGGAGAAGACTGAAAAACCCGGCCTCAGAAAACACGTTGCGAGCCCCTTTGGACCATCCAAAACTGTCACCAAAGGAAGGCTTTGGGTACAAGTGAACTCCCCAGGGGAGCCTTCACGCAGCCCCACATGCAACTGGACCCTCCGGGTTCGCTGTTCATGAGCAAACCTAAACGTAGCCCTAGCCATCATCGGAGACGACTGAAAACCCGGGCCCCAGAAAACGCGTTGCAAGCCCCATTGGACCATCCAAAAGTGCCCCCAAAGGAAGGCTTTGGGTACAAGTGAACTCCCCAGGGGAGCCTTTACGCAGCCCCACATGCAACTGGACCCTCCGGGTTCGCTGTTTCTGAGCATCCCTAAACATAGCCCTAGCCGGCATCGAAGACGAATGAAAAATCAGACCCCAGGAAATGCGTTCCGAGCCCTTTTCGCGACTCCAAAAGTGCCCCCAAAGGAAGGCTTTGGGTACAAGTGAACTCCCCAGGGGAGCCTTTACGCAGCCCCACATGCAACTGGACCCTCCGGGTTCGCTGTTCCTGAGCAAACATTAACGTAGCCCTAGCCGTCATCGGAGACGAGTGAAAAATCAGGCCCCAGGAAATGCGTTGCGAGCCCTTTTCGCCCATCCAAAAGTGCCCGCAAAGGAAGGCTTTGGGTACAAGAGAACTCCCCAGGGGAGCCTTTACGCAGCCCCACATGCCACTGGACCCTCCGCGTTCGTTGTTTCCGAGCATCCCTAAACATAGCCCTAGCCGGCATCGAAGACGACTGAAAAATCAGGACACAGGAAACGCGTTGCAAACCCCTTTGGACCATCCAAAAGTGTCACCAAAGGAAGGCTTTGGGTACAAGTGAACTCCCCAGGGGAGCCTTTACACAGCCCCTCATGCAACTGGACCCTCTGGCTTCGCTGTTTCCGAGCAACCCTAAATATATACCTAGCCGGCACGGGAGAAGACTGAAAAACTGGGCCCCAGAAAATACGTTGCAAGCCCCTTTGGACCATCCAAAAGTGTCACCAAAGGAAGGCTTTGGGTACAAGTGAACTCCCCAAGGGAGCCTTCACGCAGCCCCACATGCAACTGGACCCTCCGGGTTCGCTGTTCATGAGCAAACCTAAACGTAGCCCTAGCCATCATCGGAGACGAGTGAAAAATCAGGCCCCAGGAAATGCGTTGCGAGCCCCTTTGGAGCATCCAAAAGTGCCCCCAAAGGAAGGCTTTGGGTACAAGTGAACTCCCCAGGGGAGCCTTCACGCAGCCCCACATGCAACTGGACCCTCGGCGTTCGCTGTTTCCGAGCATCCCTAAACATAGCCCTAGCCGGCATCGAAGACGACTGAAAAATCAGACCCCAGGAAATGCGTTGCGAGCCCTTTTCGCGACTCCAAAAGTGCCCCCAAAGGAAGGCTTTGGGTACAAGTGAACTCCCCAGGGGAGCCTTTACGCAGCCCCACATGCAACTGGACCCTCCGGGTTCGCTGTTTCCGAGCAACCCTAAATATATCCCTATCCGGCATGGGAGAAGACTGAAAAACCCGGCCTCAGAAAACACGTTGCGAGCCCCTTTGGACCATCCAAAACTGTCACCAAAGGAAGGCTTTGGGTACAAGTGAACTCCCCAAGGGAGCCTTCACGCAGCCCCACATGCAACTGGACCCTCCGGGTTCGCTGTTCATGAGCAAACCTAAACGTAGCCCTAGCCATCATCGGAGACGAGTGAAAAATCAGGCCCCAGGAAATGCGTTGCGAGCCCCTTTGGAGCATCCAAAAGTGCCCCCAAAGGAAGGCTTTGGGTACAAGTGAACTCCCCAGGGGAGCCTTCACGCAGCCCCACATGCAACTGGACCCTCGGCGTTCGCTGTTTCCGAGCATCCCTAAACATAGCCCTAGCCGGCATCGAAGACGACTGAAAAATCAGACCGCAGGAAATGCGTTCCGAGCCCTTTTCGCGACTCCAAAAGTGCCCCCAAAGGAAGGCTTTGGGTACAAGTGAACTCCCCAGGGGAGCCTTTACGCAGCCCCACATGCAACTGGACCCTCCGGGTTCGCTGTTCCTGAGCAAACATTAACGTAGCCCTAGCCGTCATCGGAGACGAGTGAAAAATCAGGCCCCAGGAAATGCGTTCCGAGCCCTTTTCGCCCATCCAAAAGTGCCCGCAAAGGAAGGCTTTGGGTACAAGAGAACTCCCCAGGGGAGCCTTTACGCAGCCCCACATGCCACTGGACCCTCCGCGTTCGTTGTTTCCGAGCATCCCTAAACATAGCCCTAGCCGGCATCGAAGACGACTGAAAAATCAGGCCCCAGGAAATGCGTTGCAAGCCCCATTGGACCATCCAAAAGTGCACCCAAAGGAAGGCTTTGGGTACAAGTGAACTCCCCAGGGGAGCCTTTACGCAGCCCCACATGCAACTGGACCCTCCGGGTTCGCTGTTCCTGAGCAAACCTAAACGTAGCCCTAGCCGTCATCGGAGACGAATGAAAAATCAGGCCCCAGGAAATGCGTTGCAAACCCCATTGGACCATCCAAAAGTGCCCCCAAAGGAAGGCTTTGGGTACAAGTGAACTCCCCAGGGGAGCCTTTACGCAGCCCCACATGCAACTGGACCCTCCGGGTTCGCTGTTCCTGAGCAAACCTAAACGTAGCCCTAGCCGTCATCGGAGACGAATGAAAAATCAGGTCCCAGGAAATGCGTTGCGAGCTCCTTTGGAGCATCCAAAAGTGCCCCAAAAGGAAGGCTTTGGGTACAAGAGAACTCCCCAGGGGAGCCTTTACGCAGCCCCACATGCAACTGGACCCTCGGCGTTTGCTGTTTCCGAGCATCCCTAAACATAGCCCTAGCCGGCATCGAAGACGACTGAAAAATCAGGCCCCAGGAAATGCGTTCCGAGCCCTTTTCGCGACTCCAAAAGTGCCCCCAAAGGAAGGCTTTGGGTACAAGTGAACTCCCCACGGGAGCCTTTACGCAGCCCCACATGCCACTGGACCCTCCGCGTTCGCTGTTTCCGAGCATCCCTAAACATAGCCCTAGCCGGCATCGAAGACGACTGAAAAATCAGGCCCCAGGAAATGCGTAGCAAACCCCATTGGACCATCCAAAAGTGCCCCCAAAGGAAGGCTTTGGGTACAAGTGAACTCCCCAGGGGAGCCTTTACGCAGCCCCACATGCAACTGGACCCTCCGGGTTCGCTGTTCCTGAGCAAACCTAAACGTAGCCCTAGCCGTCATCGGAGACGAATGAAAAATCAGGTCCCAGGAAATGCGTTACGAGCTCCTTTGGAGCATCCAAAAGTGCCCCAAAAGGAAGGCTTTGGGTACAAGAGAACTCCCCAGGGGAGCCTTTACGCAGCCCCACATGCAACTGGACCCTCGGCGTTTGCTGTTTCCGAGCATCCCTAAACATAGCCCTAGCCGGCATCGAAGACGACTGAAAAATCAGGCCCCAGGAAATGCGTTCCGAGCCCTTTTCGCGACTCCAAAAGTGCCCCCAAAGGAAGGCTTTGGGTACAAGTGAACTCCCCAGGGGAGCCTTTACGCAGCCCCACATGCAACTGGACCCTCCGGGTTCGCTGTTTCCTAGCATCCCTAAACATAGCCCTAGCCGGCATCGAAGACGAATGAAAAATCAGGCCCCAGGAAACGCGTTGCAAGCCCCTTTGGACCATCCAAAAGTGCCCCCAAAGGAAGGCTTTGGGTACAAGTGAACTCCCCAGGGGAGCCTTTACGCAGCCCCACATGCCACTGGACCCTCCGGGTTCGCTGTTTCCGAGCAACCCTAAACATATCCCTAGCCGGCTTGGGAGAAGACTGAAAAACCCGGCCTCAGAAAACGCGTTGCAAGCCACTTTGGACCATCCAAATGTGTCACCAAAGGAAGGCTTTGGGTACAAGAGAACTCCCCAGGGGAGCCTTTACGCAGCTCCACATGCAACTGGACCCTCCGGGTTCGCTGTTCATGAGCAAACCTAAACGTAGCCCTAGCCATCATCGCAGACGAGTGAAAAATCAGGCCCCAGGAAATGCGTTCCGAGCCCCTTTGGACCATCCAAAAGTGCCCCCAAAGGAATGCTTTGGGTACAAGTGAACTCCCCAGGGGAGCCTTTACGCAGCCCCACATGCAACTGGACCCTCCGGGTTTGCTGTTTCCGAGCAACCCTAAACATAGCCGTAGCCGGCATCGAAGACGACTGAAAAATCAGGACACAGGAAACGCGTTGCAAACCCCTTTGGACCATCCAAAACTGTCACCAAAGGAAGGCTTTGGGTACAAGTGAACTCCCCAGGGGAGCTTTTACGCAGCCCCTCATGCAACTGGACCCTCTGGCTTCGCTGCTTCCGAGCAACCCTAAATATATACCTAGCCGGCACGGGAGAAGACTGAAAAACTGGGCCCCAGAAAATGCGTTGCAAGCCCCTTTGGACCATCCAAAAGTGTCACCAAAGGAAGGCTTTAGGTACAAGTGAACTCCCCAGGGGAGCCTTTACGCAGCCCCACATGCAACTGCACCCTCCGGGTTCGCTGTTCTTGAGCAAACCTAAACGTAGCCCTAGCCATCATCGCAGACGAGTGAAAAATCAGGCCCCAGGAAATGCGTTGCGAGCCCCTTTGGAGCATCCAAAAGTGCCCCCAAAGGAAGGCTTTGGGTACAAGTGAACTCCCCAGGGGAGCCTTTACGCAGCCCCACATGCAACTGGACCCTCCGGGTTCGCTGTTCCTGAGCAAACCTAAACGTAGCCCTAGCCGTCATCGGAGACGAATGAAAAATCAGGCCCCAGGAAATGCGTTGCAAACCCCATTGGACCATCCAAAAGTGCCCCCAAAGGAAGGCTTTGGGTACAAGTGAACTCCCCAGGGGAGCCTTTACGCAGCCCCACATGCAACTGGACCCTCCGGGTTCGCTGTTCCTGAGCAAACCTAAACGTAGCCCTAGCCGTCATCGGAGACGAATGAAAAATCAGGTCCCAGGAAATGCGTTGCGAGCTCCTTTGGAGCATCCAAAAGTGCCCCAAAAGGAAGGCTTTGGGTACAAGAGAACTCCCCAGGGGAGCCTTTACGCAGCCCCACATGCAACTGGACCCTCCGGGTTTTCTGTTTCCGAGCAACCCTAAACATAGCCGTAGCCGGCATCGAAGACGACTGAAAAATCAGGACACAGGAAACGCGTTGCAAACCCCTTTGGACCATCCAAAACTGTCACCAAAGGAAGGCTTTGGGTACAAGTGAACTCCCCAGGGGAGCTTTTACGCAGCCCCTCATGCAACTGGACCCTCTGGCTTCGCTGCTTCCGAGCAACCCTAAATATATACCTAGCCGGCACGGGAGAAGACTGAAAAACTGGGCCCCAGAAAATGCGTTGCAAGCCCCTTTGGACCATCCAAAAGTGTCACCAAAGGAAGGCTTTAGGTACAAGTGAACTCCCCAGGGGAGCCTTTACGCAGCCCCACATGCAACTGCACCCTCCGGGTTCGCTGTTCTTGAGCAAACCTAAACGTAGCCCTAGCCATCATCGCAGACGAGTGAAAAATCAGGCCCCAGGAAATGCGTTGCGAGCCCCTTGGGAGCATCCAAAAGTGCCCCCAAAGGAAGGCTTTGGGTACAAGTGAACTCCCCAGGGGAGCCTTTACGCAGCCCCACATGCAACTGGACCCTCCGGGTTCGCTGTTTCCGAGCAACCCTAAATATATCCCTATCCGGCATGGGAGAAGACTGAAAAACCCGGCCTCAGAAAACACGTTGCGAGCCCCTTTGGACCATCCAAAACTGTCACCAAAGGAAGGCTTTGGGTACAAGAGAACTCCCCAAGGGAGCCTTTACGCAGCCCCACATGCAACTGGACCCTCTGGCTTCGCTGTTTCCGAGCAACCCTAAATATATATCTAGCCGGCACGGGAGAAGACTGAAAAACTGGGCCCCAGAAAATGCGTTGCAAGCCCCTTTGGACCATCCAAAAGTGTCACCAAAGGAAGGCTTTGGGTACAAGTGAACTCCCCAGGGGAGCCTTTACGCAGCCCCACATGCAACTGCACCCTCCGGGTTCGCTGTTCTTGAGCAAACCTAAACGTAGCCCTAGCCATCATCGCAGACGAGTGAAAAATCAGGCCCCAGGAAATGCGTTGCGAGCCCCTTGGGAGCATCCAAAAGTGCCCCCAAAGGAAGGCTTTGGGTACAAGTGAACTCCCCAGGGGAGCCTTTACGCAGCCCCACATGCAACTGGACCCTCCGGGTTCGCTGTTTCCGAGCAACCCTAAATATATCCCTATCCGGCATGGGAGAAGACTGAAAAACCCGGCCTCAGAAAACACGTTGCGAGCCCCTTTGGACCATCCAAAACTGTCACCAAAGGAAGGCTTTGGGTACAAGTGAACTCCCCAGGGGAGCCTTCACGCAGCCCCACATGCAACTGGACCCTCCGGGTTCGCTGTTCATGAGCAAACCTAAACGTAGCCCTAGCCATCATCGGAGACGACTGAAAACCCGGGCCCCAGAAAACGCGTTGCAAGCCCCATTGGACCATCCAAAAGTGCCCCCAAAGGAAGGCTTTGGGTACAAGTGAACTCCCCAGGGGAGCCTTTACGCAGCCCCACATGCAACTGGACCCTCCGGGTTCGCTGTTTCTGAGCATCCCTAAACATAGCCCTAGCCGGCATCGAAGACGAATGAAAAATCAGGCCCCAGGAAATGCGTTGCGAGCCCTTTTCGCCCATCCAAAAGTGCCCGCAAAGGAAGGCTTTGGGTACAAGTGAACTCCCCAGGGGAGCCTTCACGCAGCCCCACATGCAACTGGACCCTCGGCGTTCGCTGTTTCCGAGCATCCCTAAACATAGCCCTAGCCGGCATCGAAGACGACTGAAAAATCAGACCCCAGGAAATGCGTTCCGAGCCCTTTTCGCGACTCCAAAAGTGCCCCCAAAGGAAGGCTTTGGGTACAAGTGAACTCCCCAGGGGAGCCTTTACGCAGCCCCACATGCAACTGGACCCTCCGGGTTCGCTGTTCCTGAGCAAACATTAACGTAGCCCTAGCCGGCATCGAAGACGACTGAAAAATCAGGACACAGGAAACGCGTTGCAAACCCCTTTGGACCATCCAAAAGTGTCACCAAAGGAAGGCTTTGGGTACAAGTGAACTCCCCAGGGGAGCCTTTACACAGCCCCTCATGCAACTGGACCCTCTGGCTTCGCTGTTTCCGAGCAACCCTAAATATATACCTAGCCGGCACGGGAGAAGACTGAAAAACTGGGCCCCAGAAAATACGTTGCAAGCCCCTTTGGACCATCCAAAAGTGTCACCAAAGGAAGGCTTTGGGTAGAAGTGAACTCCCCAGGGGAGCCTTTACGCAGCCCCACATGCAACTGCACCCTCCGGGTTCGCTGTTCTTGAGCAAACCTAAACGTAGCCCTAGCCATCATCGCAGACGAGTGAAAAATCAGGCCCCAGGAAATGCGTTGCGAGCCCCTTGGGAGCATCCAAAAGTGCCCCCAAAGGAAGGCTTTGGGTACAAGTGAACTCCCCAGGGGAGCCTTTACCCAGCCCCACATGCAACTGGACCCTCCGGGTTCGCTGTTTCCGAGCAACCCTAAACATAGCCCTAGCCGGCATGGGAGAAGACTGAAAAACCCGGCCTCAGAAAACACGTTGCGAGCCCCGTTGGACCATCCAAAACTGTCACCAAAGGAAGGCTTTGGGTACAAGTGAACTCCCCAAGGGAGCCTTCACGCAGCCCCACATGCAACTGGACCCTCCGGGTTCGCTGTTCATGAGCAAACCTAAACGTAGCCCTAGCCATCATCGGAGACGAGTGAAAAATCAGGCCCCAGGAAATGCGTTGCGAGCCCCTTTGGAGCATCCAAAAGTGCCCCCAAAGGAAGGCTTTGGGTACAAGTGAACTCCCCAGGGGAGCCTTCACGCAGCCCCACATGCAACTGGACCCTCGGCGTTCGCTGTTTCCGAGCATCCCTAAACATAGCCCTAGCCGGCATCGAAGACGACTGAAAAATCAGACCCCAGGAAATGCGTTCCGAGCCCTTTTCGCGACTCCAAAAGTGCCCCCAAAGGAAGGCTTTGGGTACAAGTGAACTCCCCAGGGGAGCCTTTACGCAGCCCCACATGCAACTGGACCCTCCGGGTTCGCTGTTTCCGAGCAACCCTAAATATATCCCTATCCGGCATGGGAGAAGACTGAAAAACCCGGCCTCAGAAAACACGTTGCGAGCCCCTTTGGACCATCCAAAACTGTCACCAAAGGAAGGCTTTGGGTACAAGTGAACTCCCCAAGGGAGCCTTCACGCAGCCCCACATGCAACTGGACCCTCCGGGTTCGCTGTTCATGAGCAAACCTAAACGTCGCCCTAGCCATCATCGGAGACGAGTGAAAAATCAGGCCCCAGGAAATGCGTTGCGAGCCCCTTTGGAGCATCCAAAAGTGCCCCCAAAGGAAGGCTTTGGGTACAAGTGAACTCCCCAGGGGAGCCTTTACGCAGCCCCACATGCAACTGGACCCTCGGCGTTCGCTGTTTCCGAGCATCCCTAAACATAGCCCTAGCCGGCATCGAAGACGACTGAAAAATCAGACCGCAGGAAATGCGTTCCGAGCCCTTTTCGCGACTCCAAAAGTGCCCCCAAAGGAAGGCTTTGGGTACAAGTGAACTCCCCAGGGGAGCCTTTACGCAGCCCCACATGCAACTGGACCCTCCGGGTTCGCTGTTCCTGAGCAAACATTAACGTAGCCCTAGCCGTCATCGGAGACGAGTGAAAAATCAGGCCCCAGGAAATGCGTTGCGAGCCCTTTTCGCCCATCCAAAAGTGCCCGCAAAGGAAGGCTTTGGGTACAAGAGAACTCCCCAGGGGAGCCTTTACGCAGCCCCACATGCCACTGGACCCTCCGCGTTCGTTGTTTCCGAGCATCCCTAAACATAGCCCTAGCCGGCATCGAAGACGACTGAAAAATCAGGCCCCAGGAAATGCGTTGCAAGCCCCATTGGACCATCCAAAAGTGCACCCAAAGGAAGGCTTTGGGTACAAGTGAACTCCCCAGGGGAGCCTTTACGCAGCCCCACATGCAACTGGACCCTCCGGGTTCGCTGTTCCTGAGCAAACCTAAACGTAGCCCTAGCCGTCATCGGAGACGAATGAAAAATCAGGTCCCAGGAAATGCGTTGCGAGCCCCTTTGGAGCATCCAAAAGTGCCCCCAAAGGAAGGCTTTGGGTACAAGAGAACTCCCCAGGGGAGCCTTTACGCAGCCCCACATGCAACTGGACCCTCGGAGTTTGCTGTTTCCAAGCATCCCTAAACATAGCCCTAGCCGGCATCGAAGACGACTGAAAAATCAGGCCCCAGGAAATGCGTTCCGATCCCTTTTCGCGACTCCAAAAGTGCCCCCAAAGGAAGGCTTTGGGTACAAGAGAACTCCCCAGGGGAGCCTTTACGCAGCCCCACATGCAACTGGACCCTCCGGGTTCGCTGTTTCCGAGCATCCCTAAACATAGACCTAGCCGGCATCGAAGACGACTGAAAAATCAGGCCCCAGGAAATGCGTTGCGAGCCCTTTTCGCCCATCCAAAAGTGTCACCAAAGGAAGGCTTTGGGTACAAGAGAACTCCCCAGGGGAGCCTTTACGCAGCCCCACATGCAACTGGTCCCTTCGGGTTCTATTTTTCCGAGCAACCCTAAATATATCACTAGCAGGCATAGGAGACGAATGAAAACCCGGGCCCCAGAAAACGCGTTGCAAGCCCCATTGGACCATCCAAAAGTGCCCCCAAAGGAAGGCTTTGGGTACAAGTGAACTCCCCAGGGGAGCCTTTACGCAGCCCCACATGCAACTGGACCCTCCGGGTTCGCTGTTTCTGAGCATCCCTAAACATAGCCCTAGCCGGCATCGGAGACGAGTGAAAAATCAGGCCCCAGGAAATGCGTTGCGAGCCCTTTTCGCCCATCCAAAAGTGCCCGCAAAGGAAGGCTTTGGGTACAAGAGAACTCCCCACGGGAGCCTTTACGCAGCCCCACATGCCACTGGACCCTCCGGGTTCGCTGTTTCCGAGCATCCCTAAACATAGCCTTAGCCGGCATTGAAGACGACTGAAAAATCAGGCCCCAGGAAATGCGTTGCAAGCCCCATTGGACCATCCAAAAGTGCCCCCAAAGGAAGGCTTTGGGTACAAGTGAACTCCCCAGGGGAGCCTTTACGCAGCCCCACATGCAACTGGACCCTCCGGGTTCGCTGTTCCTGAGCAAACCTAATCGTAGCCCTAGCCGTCATCGGAGACGAATGAAAAATCAGGTCCCAGGAAATGCGTTGCGAGCCCCTTTGGAGCATCCAAAAGTGCCCCCAAAGGAAGGCTTTGGGTACAAGAGAACTCCCCAGGGGAGCCTTTACGCAGCCCCACATGCAACTGGACCCTCGGCGTTCGCTGTTTCCGAGCATCCCTAAACATAGCCCTAGCCGGCATCGAAGACGACTGAAAAATCAGACCGCAGGAAATGCGTTCCGAGCCCTTTTCGCGACTCCAAAAGTGCCCCCAAAGGAAGGCTTTGGGTACAAGTGAACTCCCCAGGGGAGCCTTTACGCAGCCCCACATGCAACTGGACCCTCCGGGTTCGCCTTTCCTGAGCAAACATTAACGTAGCCCTAGCCGTCATCGGAGACGAGTGAAAAATCAGGCCCCAGGAAATGCGTTGCGAGCCCCTTTGGAGCATCCAAAAGTGCCTCCAAAGGAAGGCTTTGGGTACAAGTGAACTCCCCAGGGGAGCCTTTACGCAGCCCCACATGCAACTGGACCCTCCGAGTTCGATTTTTCCGAGCAACCCTAAATATATCCCTAGCCGGCATGGGAGAAGACTGAAAACCCGGGCCCCAGAAAACGCGTTGCAAGCCCCTTTGGACCATCCAAAAGTGTCACCAAAGGAAGGCGTTGGGTACAAGTGAACTCCCCAGGGGAGCCTTTACGCAGCCCCACATGCAACTGGACCCTCTGGGTTCGATGTTTCTGAGCATCCCTAAACATAGCCCTAGCCGGCATCGAAGACGACTGAAAAATCAGGTCCCAGGAAATGCGTTGCGAGCCCTTTTCGCGACTCCAAAAGTGCCCCCAAAGGAAGGCTTTGGGTACAAGTGAACTCCCCAGGGGAGCCTTTACGCAGCCCCACATGCAACTGGACCCTCCGGGTTCGCTGTTTCCGAGCATCCCTAAACATAGCCCTAGCCGGCATCGAATACGACTGAAAAATCAGACCCCAGGAAATGCGTTCCGAGCCCTTTTCGCGACTCCAAAAGTGCCCCCAAAGGAAGGCTTTGGGTACAAGTGAACTCCCCAGGGGAGCCTTTACGCAGCCCCACATGCAACTGGACCCTCCGGGTTCGCTGTTCCTGAGCAAACATTAACGTAGCCCTAGCCGTCATCGGAGACGAGTGAAAAATCAGGCCCCAGGAAATGCGTTGCGAGCCCTTTTCGCCCATCCAAAAGTGCCCGCAAAGGAAGGCTTTGGGTACAAGAGAACTCCCCAGGGGAGCCTTTACGCAGCCCCACATGTAACTGGACCCTTCGGGTTCGATTTTTCCGGAAATCCCAAAACATAGCCCTAGCCGTCATCGGAGAAGACTGAAAACCCGGGCCCCAGAAAACGCGTTGCAAGCCCCTTTGGACCATCAAAAAGTGCCCCCAAAGGAAGGCTTTGGGTACAAGAGAACTCCCCAGGGGAGCCTTTACGCAGCCCCA
The DNA here is from genome assembly GCF_963932015.1 of Anas acuta. Taxonomy (NCBI): domain Eukaryota; kingdom Metazoa; phylum Chordata; class Aves; order Anseriformes; family Anatidae; genus Anas; species Anas acuta. The sequence continues at coordinate 66,154 of NW_027076082.1, read as the reverse complement.
CATGCAACTGCACCCTTCGGGTTCGATCTTTCCGAGCAACCCTAAATATATCCCTAGCCAGCATGGGAGAAGACTGAAAACCCGGGCCCCAGAAAACGCGTTGCAAGCCCCTTTGGACCATCCAAAAGTGTTACCAAAGGAAGGCTTTGGGTACAAGAGAACTCCCCAGGGGAGCCTTTACGCAGCCCCACATGCAACTGGACCCTCGGCGTTTGCTGTTTCCGAGCATCCCTAAACATAGCCTTAGCCGGCATCGAAGACGACTGAAAAATCAGGCCCCAGGAAATGCGTTCCGAGCCCTTTTCGCGACTCCAAAAGTGCCCCCAAAGGAAGGCTTTGGGTACAAGTGAACTCCCCAGGGGAGCCTTTACGCAGCCCCACATGCAACTGGACCCTCGGCGTTCGCTGTTTCCAAGCATCCCTAAACATAGCCCTAGCCGGCATCGAAGACGACTAAAAAATCAGGCCCCAGGAAATGCGTTCCGAGCCCTTTTCGCGACTCCAAAAGTGCCCCCAAAGGAAGGCTTTGGGTACAAGTGAACTCCCCAGGGGAGCCTTTACGCAGCCCCACATGCAACTGGACCCTCGGCGTTCGCTGTTTCCAAGCATCCCTAAACATAGCCTTAGCCGGCATCGAAGACGACTGAAAAATCAGGCCCCAGGAAATGCGTTTCGAGCCCCTTTGGAGCATCCAAAAGCGCCCCCAAAGGAAGGCTTTGGGAACAAGTGAACTCCCCAGGGGAGCCTTTACGCAGCCCCACATGCAACTGGACCCTCCGGGTTCGCTGTTTCCGAGCATCCCTAAACATAGCCCTAGCCGGCATCGAAGACGACTGAAAAATCAGGCCCCAGGAAATGCGTTGCGAGCCCTTTTCGCCAATCCAAAAGTGTCACCAAAGGAAGGCTTTGGGTACAAGAGAACTCCCCAGGGGAGCCTTTACGCAGCCCCACATGCAACTGGACCCTTCGGGTTCGATTTTTCCGAGCATCCCTAAACATAGCCCTAGCCGGCATCGAAGACGACTGAAAAATCAGACCCCAGGAAATGCGTTCCGAGCCCTTTTCGCGACTCCAAAAGTGCCCCCAAAGGAAGGCTTTGGGTACAAGTGAACTCCCCAGGGGAGCCTTTACGCAGCCCCACATGCAACTGGACCCTCCGGGTTCGCTGTTTCCGAGCATCCCTAAACATAACCCTAGCCGGCATCGAAGACGAATGAAAAATCAGGCCCCAGGAAATGCGTTGCGAGCCCTTTTCGTCCATCCAAAAGTGCCCCCAAAGGAAGGCTTTGGGTACAAGTGAACTCCCCAGGGGAGCCTTTACGCAGCCCCACATGCAACTGGACCCTCCGGGTTCGCTGTTTCCGAGCATCCCTAAACATAGCCCTAGCCGGCATCGAAGACGACTGAAAAATCAGGCCCCAGGAAATGCGTTGCGAGCCCTTTTCGCCCATCCAAAAGTGTCACCAAAGGAAGGCTTTGGGTACAAGAGAACTCCCCAGGGGAGCCTTTACGCAGCCCCACATGCAACTGGTCCCTTCGGGTTCTATTTTTCCGAGCAACCCTAAATATATCACTAGCAGGCATAGGAGACGACTGAAAACCCGGGCCCCAGAAAACGCGTTGCAAGCCCCATTGGACCATCCAAAAGTGCCCCCAAAGGAAGGCTTTGGGTACAAGTGAACTCCCCAGGGGAGCCTTTACGCAGCCCCACATGCAACTGGACCCTCAGCGTTCGCTGTTTCTGAGCATCCCTAAACATAGCCCTAGCCGTCATCGGAGACGACTGAAAAATCAGGCCCCAGGAAATGCGTTGCGAGCCCTTTTCGCCCATCCAAAAGTGTCACCAAAGGAAGGCTTTGGGTACAAGAGAACTCCCCAGGGGAGCCTTTACGCAGCCCCACATGCAACTGGACCCTCGGCGTTCGATTTTTCCGAGCAACCCTAAATATATCACTAGCAGGCATAGGAGACGACTGAAAACCCGGGCCCCAGAAAACGCGTTGCAAGCCCCATTGGACCATCCAAAAGTGCCCCCAAAGGAAGGCTTTGGGAACAAGTGAACTCCCCAGGGGAGCCTTTACGCAGCCCCACATGCAACTGGACCCTCCGCGTTCGCTGTTTCCGAGCATCCCTAAACATAGCCCTAGCCGGCATCGAAGACGAATGAAAAATCAGGCCCCAGGAAATGCGTTGCGAGCCCTTTTCGTCCATCCAAAAGTGCCCCCAAAGGAAGGCTTTGGATACAAGTGAACTCCCCAGGGGAGCCTTTACGCAGCCCCACATGCAACTGGACCCTCCGGGTTCGCTGTTTCCGAGCATCCCTAAACATAGCCCTAGCCGGCATCGAAGACGACTGAAAAATCAGGCCCCAGGAAATGCGTTGCGAGCCCTTTTCGCCCATCCAAAAGTGTCACCAAAGGAAGGCTTTGGGTACAAGAGAACTCCCCAGGGGAGCCTTTACGCAGCCCCACATGCAACTGGTCCCTTCGGGTTCGATTTTTCCGAGCAACCCTAAATATATCACTAGCAGGCATAGGAGACGACTGAAAACCCGGGCCCCAGAAAACGCGTTGCAAGCCCCATTGGACCATCCAAAAGTGCCCCCAAAGGAAGGCTTTGGGTACAAGTGAACTCCCCAGGGGAGCCTTTACGCAGCCCCACATGCAACTGGACCCTCCGGGTTCGCTGTTTCTGAGCATCCCTAAACATAGCCCTAGCCGGCATCGGAGACGAGTGAAAAATCAGGCCCCAGGAAATGCGTTGCGAGCCCTTTTCGCCCATCCAAAAGTGCCCGCAAAGGAAGGCTTTGGGTACAAGAGAACTCCCCAGGGGAGCCTTTACGCAGCCCCACATGCAACTGGACCCTCGGCGTTCGCTGTTTCCGAGCATCCCTAAACATAGCCCTAGCCGTCATCGAAGACGACTGCAAAATCAGGCCCCAAGAAATGCGTTGCGAGCCCCATTGGACCATCCAAAAGTGCACCCAAAGGAAGGCTTTGGGTACAAGTGAACTCCCCAGGGGAGCCTTTACGCAGCCCCACATGCAACTGGACTCTCCGGGTTCGCTGTTCCTGAGCAAACCTAAACGTAGCCCTAGCCGTCATCGGAGACGAATGAAAAATCAGGTCAAAGGAAATGCGTTGCGAGCCCCTTTGGAGCATCCAAAAGTGCCCCCAAAGGAAGGCTTTGGGTACAAGAGAACTCCCCAGGGGAGCCTTTACGCAGCCCCACATGCAACTGGACACTCGGCGTTCGCTGTTTCCGAGCATCCCTAAACATAGCCCTAGCCGGCATCGAAGACGACTGAAAAATCAGACCCCAGGAAATGCGTTGCGAGCCCTTTTCGCGACTCCAAAAGTGCCCCCAAAGGAAGGCTTTGGGTACAAGTGAACTCCCCAGGGGAGCCTTTACGCAGCCCCACATGCAACTGGACCCTCGGCGTTCGCTGTTTCCGAGCATCCCTAAACATAGCCTTAGCCGGCATCGAAGACGACTGAAAAATCAGGCCCCAGGAAATGCGTTGCGAGCCCTTTTCGCCCATCCAAAAGTGCCCCCAAAGGAAGGCTTTGGGTACAAGTGAACTCCCCAGGGGAGCCTTTACGAAGCCCCACATGCAACTGGACCCTTCGGGTTCGCTGTTTCCGAGCATCCCTAAACATAGCCCTAGCCGGCATGGGAGAAGACTGAAAACCCGGGCCCCAGAAAACGCGTTGCAAGCCCCATTGGACCATCCAAAAGTGCCCCCAAAGGAAGGCTTTGGGTACAAGAGAACTCCCCAGGGGAGCCTTTACGCAGCCCCACATGCAACTGGACCCTCCGGGTTCGCTGTTTCCGAGCATCCCTAAACATAGCCCTAGCCGGCATCGAAGACGACTAAAAAATCAGGCCCCAGGAAATGCGTTCCGAGCCCTTTTCGCGACTCCAAAAGTGCCCCCAAAGGAAAGCTTTGGGTACAAGTGAACTCCCCAGGGGAGCCTTTACGCAGCCCCACATGCAACTGGACCCTCGGCGTTCGCTGTTTCCGAGCATCCCTAAACATAGCCTTAGCCGGCATCGAAGACGACTGAAAAATCAGGCCCCAGGAAATGCGTTGCGAGCCCCTTTGGAGCATCCAAAAGCGCCCCCAAAGGAAGGCTTTGGGAACAAGTGAACTCCCCAGGGGAGCCTTTACGCAGCCCCACATGCCACTGGACCCTCCGGGTTCGCTGTTTCCGAGCATCCCTAAACATAGCCCTAGGCGGCATCGAAGACGACTGAAAAATCAGGCCCCAGGAAATGCGTTGCGAGCCCTTTTCGCCCATCCAAAAGTGCCCCCAAAGGAAGGCTTTGGGTACAAGTGAACTCCCCAGGGGAGCCTTTACGCAGCCCCACATGCAACTGGTCCCTTCGGGTTCTATTTTTCCGAGCAACCCTAAATATATCACTAGCAGGCATAGGAGACGACTGAAAACCCGGGCCCCAGAAAACGCGTTGCAAGCCCCATTGGACCATCCAAAAGTGCCCCCAAAGGAAGGCTTTGGGTACAAGTGAACTCCCCAGGGGAGCCTTTACGCAGCCCCACATGCAACTGGACCCTCCGGGTTCGCTGTTTCTGAGCATCCCTAAACATAGCCCTAGCCGGCATCGAAGACGACTGAAAAATCAGGCCCAAGGAAATGCGTTGCAAGCCCCATTGGACCATCCAAAAGTGCACCCAAAGGAAGGCTTTGGGTACAAGTGAACTCCCCAGGGGAGCCTTTACGCAGCCCCACATGCAACTGGACCCTCCGGGTTCGCTGTTCCTGAGCAAACCTAATCGTAGCCCTAGCCGTCATCGGAGACGAATGAAAAATCAGGTCCCAGGAAATGCGTTGCGAGCCCCTTTGGAGCATCCAAAAGTGCCCCCAAAGGAAGGCTTTGGGTACAAGAGAACTCCCCAGGGGAGCCTTTACGTAGCCCCACATGCAACTGGACCCTCGGCGTTCGCTGTTTCCGAGCATCCCTAAACATAGCCCTAGCCGGCATCGAAGACGACTGAAAAATCAGACCCCAGGAAATGCGTTCCGAGCCCTTTTCGCGACTCCAAAAGTGCCCCCAAAGGAAGGCTTTGGGTACAAGTGAACTCCCCAGGGGAGCCTTTACGCAGCCCCACATGCAACTGGACCCTCCGGGTTCGCTGTTCCTGAGCAAACATTAACGTAGCCCTAGCCGTCATCGGAGACGAGTGAAAAATCAGGCCCCAGGAAATGCGTTGCGAGCCCCTTTGGAGCATCCAAAAGTGCCCCCAAAGGAAGGCTTTGGGTACAAGTGAACTCCCCAGGGGAGCCTTTACGCAGCCCCACATGCAACTGGACCCTCCGAGTTCGATTTTTCCGAGCAACCCTAAATATATCACTAGCCGGCATGGGAGAAGACTGAAAACCCGGGCCCCAGAAAACGCGTTGCAAGCCCCTTTGGACCATCCAAAAGTGTCACCAAAGGAAGGCGTTGGGTACAAGTGAACTCCCCAGGGGAGCCTTTACGCAGCCCCACATGCAACTGGACCCTCGGCGTTCGATGTTTCTGAGCATCCCTAAACATAACCCTAGCCGGCATCGAAGACGACTGAAAAATCAGGTCCCAGGAAATGCGTTGCGAGGCATTTTCGCCCATCCAAAAGTATCATTAAAGGAAGGCTTTGGGTACAAGTGAACTCCCCAGGGGAGCCTTTACGCAGCCCCACATGTAACTGGACCCTTCGGGTTCGATTTTTCCGGAAATCCCAAAACATAGCCCTAGCCGTCATCGGAGAAGACTGAAAACCCGGGCCCCAGAAAACGCGTTGCAAGCCCCTTTGGACCATCCAAAAGTGCCCCCAAAGGAAGGCTTTGGGTACAAGAGAACTCCCCAGGGGAGCCTTTACGCAGCCCCACATGCAACTGGACCCTCGGCGTTCGCTGTTTCCAAGCATCCCTAAACATAGCCTTAGCCGGCATCGAAGACGACTGAAAAATCAGGCCCCAGGAAATGCGTTGCGAGCCCCTTTGGAGCATCCAAAAGCGCCCCCAAAGGAAGGCTTTGGGAACAAGTGAACTCCCCAGGGGAGCCTTTACGCAGCCCCACATGCAACTGGACCCTCCGGGTTCGCTGTTTCCGAGCATCCCTAAACATAGCCCTAGCCGGCATCGAAGACGACTGAAAAATCAGGCCCCAGGAAATGCGTTGCGAGCCCTTTTCGCCAATCCAAAAGTGTCACCAAAGGAAGGCTTTGGGTACAAGAGAACTCCCCAGGGGAGCCTTTACGCAGCCCCACATGCAACTGGACCCTTCGGGTTCGATTTTTCCGAGCAACCCTAAATATATCACTAGCAGGCATAGGAGACGACTGAAAACCCGGGCCCCAGAAAACGCGTTGCAAGCCCCATTGGACCATCCAAAAGTGCCCCCAAAGGAAGGCTTTGGGAACAAGTGAACTCCCCAGGGGAGCCTTTACGCAGCCCCACATGCAACTGGACCCTCCGGGTTCGCTGTTTCCGAGCATCCCTAAACATAGCCCTAGCCGGCATCGAAGACGACTGAAAAATCAGGCCCCAGGAAATGCGTTGCGAGCCCTTTTCGCCAATCCAAAAGTGTCACCAAAGGAAGGCTTTGGGTACAAGAGAACTCCCCAGGGGAGCCTTTACGCAGCCCCACATGCAACTGGACCCTTCGGGTTCGCTGTTTCCGAGCATCCCTAAATATATCACTAGCAGGCATAGGAGACGACTGAAAACCCGGGCCCCAGAAAACGCGTTGCAAGCCCCATTGGACCATCCAAAAGTGCCCCCAAAGGAAGGCTTTGGGTACAAGTGAACTCCCCAGGGGAGCCTTTACGCAGCCCCACATGCAACTGCACCATCCGGGTTCGCTGTTTCCGAGCATCCCTAAACATAGCCCTAGCCGGCATCGAAGACGAATGAAAAATCAGGCCCCAGGAAATGCGTTGCGAGCCCTTTTCGCCCATCCAAAAGTGCCCCCAAAGGAAGGCTTTGGGTACAAGTGAACTCCCCAGGGGAGCCTTTACGCAGCCCCACATGCAACTGGTCCCTTCGGGTTCTATTTTTCCGAGCACCCCTAAATATATCACTAGCAGGCATAGGAGACGACTGAAAACCCGGGCCCCAGAAAACGCGTTGCAAGCCCCTTTGGACCATCCAAAAGTGCCCCCAAAGGAAGGCTTTGGGTACAAGTGAACTCCCCAGGGGAGCCTTTACGCAGCCCCACATGCAACTGGACCCTCCGGGTTCGCTGTTTCTGAGCATCCCTAAACATAGCCCTAGCCGGCATCGAAGACGAATGAAAAATCAGGCCCCAGGAAATGCGTTGCGAGCCCTTTTCGCCCATCCAAAAGTGCCCGCAAAGGAAGGCTTTGGGTACAAGAGAACTCCCCAGGGGAGCCTTTACGCAGCCCCACATGCCACTGGACCCTCCGCGTTCGCTGTTTCCGAGCATCCCTAAACATAGCCCTAGCCGGCATCGAAGACGACTGAAAAATCAGGCCCCAGGAAATGCGTTGCGAGCCCCTTTGGAGCATCCAAAAGTGCCCCCAAAGGAAGGCTTTGGGTACAAGAGAACTCCCCAGGGGAGCCTTTACGCAGCCCCACATGCAACTGGACCCTCGGCGTTCGCTGTTTCCGAGCATCCCTAAACATAGCCCTAGCCGGCATCGAAGACGACTGAAAAATCAGGCCCCAGGAAATGCGTTCCGAGCCCTTTTCGCGACTCCAAAAGTGCCCCCAAAGGAAGGCTTTGGGTACAAGAGAACTCCCCAGGGGAGCCTTTACGCAGCCCCACATGCAACTGGACCCTCTGGGTTCGATGTTTCTGAGCATCCCTAAACATAGCCCTAGCCGGCATCGAAGACGACTGAAAAATCAGGTCCCAGGAAATGCGTTGCGAGGCATTTTCGCCCATCCAAAAGTATCATTAAAGGAAGGCTTTGGGTACAAGTGAACTCCCCAGGGGAGCCTTTACGCAGCCCCACATGTAACTGGACCCTTCGGGTTCGATTTTTCCGGAAATCCCAAAACATAGCCCTAGCCGTCATCGGAGAAGACTGAAAACCCGGGCCCCAGAAAACGCGTTGCAAGCCCCTTTGGACCATCCAAAAGTGCCCCCAAAGGAAGGCTTTGGGTACAAGAGAACTCCCCAGGGGAGCCTTTACGCAGCCTCACATGCAACTGGACCCTTCGGGTTCGATTTTTCCGAGCAACCCTAAATATATCCCTAGCCAGCATGGGAGAAGACTGAAAACCCGGGCCCCAGAAAACGCGTTGCAAGCCCCTTTGGACCATCCAAAAGTGTCACCAAAGGAAGGCTTTGGGTACAAGAGAACTCCCCAGGGGAGCCTTTACGCAGCCCCACATGCAACTGGACCCTCGGCGTTCGCTGTTTCCAAGCATCCCTAAACATAGCCTTAGCCGGCATCGAAGACGACTGAAAAATCAGGCCCCAGGAAATGCGTTGCGAGCCCCTTTGGAGCATCCAAAAGCGCCCCCAAAGGAAGGCTTTGGGAACAAGTGAACTCCCCAGGGGAGCCTTTACGCAGCCCCACATGCAACTGGACCCTCCGGGTTCGCTGTTTCCGAGCATCCCTAAACATAGCCCTAGCCGGCATCGAAGACGACTGAAAAATCAGGCCCCAGGAAATGCGTTGCGAGCCCTTTTCGCCAATCGAAAAGTGTCACCAAAGGAAGGCTTTGGGTACAAGAGAACTCCCCAGGGGAGCCTTTACGCAGCCCCACATGCAACTGGACCCTCCGAGTTCGATTTTTCCGAGCAACCCTAAATATATCACTAGCAGGCATAGGAGACGACTGAAAACCCGGGCCCCAGAAAACGCGTTGCAAGCCCCATTGGACCATCCAAAAGTGCCCCCAAAGGAAGGCTTTGGGTACAAGTGAACTCCCCAGGGGAGCCTTTACGCAGCCCCACATGCAACTGGACCCTCCGGGTTCGCTGTTTCCGAGCATCCCTAAACATAGCCCTAGCCGGCATCGAAGACGAATGAAAAATCAGGCCCCAGGAAATGCGTTGCAAGCCCCATTGGACCATCCAAAAGTGCACCCAAAGGAAGGCTTTGGGTACAAGTGAACTCCCCAGGGGAGCCTTTACGCAGCCCCACATGCAACTGGTCCCTTCGGGTTCTATTTTTCCGAGCAACCCTAAATATATCACTAGCAGGCATAGGAGACGACTGAAAACCCGGGCCCCAGAAAACGCGTTGCAAGCCCCATTGGACCATCCAAAAGTGCCCCCAAAGGAAGGCTTTGGGTACAAGTGAACTCCCCAGGGGAGCCTTTACGCAGCCCCACATGCAACTGGACCCTCCGGGTTCGCTGTTTCTGAGCATCCCTAAACATAGCCCTAGCCGGCATCGAAGACGAATGAAAAATCAGGCCCCAGGAAATGCGTTGCGAGCCCTTTTCGCCCATCCAAAAGTGCCCGCAAAGGAAGGCTTTGGGTACAAGAGAACTCCCCACGGGAGCCTTTACGCAGCCCCACATGCCACTGGACCCTCCGCGTTCGCTGTTTCCGAGCATCCCTAAACATAGCCCTAGCCGTCATCGAAGACGACTGAAAAATCAGGCCCCAGGAAATGCGTTGCAAGCCCCATTGGACCATCCAAAAGTGCACCCAAAGGAAGGCTTTGGGTACAAGTGAACTCCCCAGGGGAGCCTTTACGCAGCCCCACATGCAACTGGACCCTCGGCGTTCGCTGTTCCTGAGCAAACCTAATCGTAGCCCTAGCCGTCATCGGAGACGAATGAAAAATCAGGTCCCAGGAAATGCGTTGCGAGCCCCTTTGGAGCATCCAAAAGTGCCCCCAAAGGAAGGCTTTGGGTACAAGAGAACTCCCCAGGGGAGCCTTTACGCAGCCCCACATGCAACTGGACCCTCGGCGTTCGATTTTTCCGAGCATCCCTAAACATAGCCCTAGCCGGCATCGAAGACGACTGAAAAATCAGACCCCAGGAAATGCGTTCCGAGCCCTTTTCGCGACTCCAAAAGTGCCCCCAAAGGAAGGCTTTGGGTACAAGTGAACTCCCCAGGGGAGCCTTTACGCAGCCCCACATGCAACTGGACCCTCCGGGTTCGCTGTTCCTGAGCAAACATTAACGTAGCCCTAGCCGTCATCGGAGACGAGTGAAATATCAGGCCCCAGGAAATGTGTTGCGAGCCCCTTTCGAGCATCCAAAAGTGCCCCCAAAGGAAGGCTTTGGGTACAAGTGAACTCCCCAGGGGAGCCTTTACGCAGCCCCACATGCAACTGGACCCTCTGGGTTCGATGTTTCTGAGCATCCCTAAACATAGCCCTAGCCGGCATCGAAGACGACTGAAAAATCAGACCCCAGGAAATGCGTTGCGAGCCCATTTCGCGACTCCAAAAGTGCCCCCAAAGGAAGGCTTTGGGTACAAGTGAACACCCCAGGGGAGCCTTTACGCAGCCCCACCTGTAACTGGGCCCTTCGGGTTCGATTTTTCCGGAAATCCCAAAACATAGCCCTAGCCGTCATCGGAGAAGACTGAAAACCCGGGCCCCAGAAAACGCATTGCAATGCCCCTTTGGACCATCCAAAAGTGTCCCCAAAGGAAGGCTTTGGGTACAAGAGAACTCCCCAGGGGAGCCTTTACGCAGCCCCACATGCAACTGGACCCTTCGGGTTCGATTTTTCCGAGCAATCCTAAATATATCCCTAGCCAGCATGGGAGAAGACTGAAAACCCAGGCCCCAGAAAACGCGTTGCAAGCCCCTTTGGACCATCCAAAAGTGTCACCAAAGGAAGGCTTTGGGTACAAGAGAACTCCCCAGGGGAGCCTTTACGCAGCCCCACATGCAACTGGACCCTCGGCGTTCGCTGTTTCCGAGCATCCCTAAACATAGCCCTAGCCGGCATCGAAGACGACTAAAAAATCAGGCCCCAGGAAATGCGTTCCGAGCCCTTTTCGCGACTCCAAAAGTGCCCCCAAAGGAAGGCTTTGGGTACAAGTGAACTCCCCAGGGGAGCCTTTACGCAGCCCCACATGCAACTGGACCCTCGGCGTTCGCTGTTTCCAAGCATCCCTAAACATAGCCCTAGCCGTCATCGAAGACAACTGAAAAATCAGGCCCCAGGAAATGCGTTGCGAGCCCCTTTGGAGCATCCAAAAGCGCCCCCAAAGGAAGGCTTTGGGAACAAGTGAACTCCCCAGGGGAGCCTTTACGCAGCCCCACATGCAACTGGACCCTCCGGGTTCGCTGTTTCCGACCATCCCTAAACATAGCCCTAGCCGGCATCGAAGACGACTGAAACATCAGGCCCCAGGAAATGCGGTACGAGCCCTTTTCGCCAATCCAAAAGTGTCACCAAAGGAAGGCTTTGGGTACAAGAGAACTCCCCAGGGGAGCCTTTACGCAGCCCCACATGCAACTGGACCCTTCGGGTTCGATTTTTCCGAGCAACCCTAAATATATCACTAGCAGGCATAGGAGACGACTGAAAACCTGGGCCCCAGAAAACGCGTTTCAAGCCCCATTGGACCATCCCAAAGTGCCCCCAAAGGAAGGCTTTGGGTACAAGTGAACTCCCCAGGGGAGCCTTTACGCAGCCCCACATGCCACTGGACCCTCCGGGTTCGCTGTTTCCGAGCATCCCTAAATATATCACTAGCCGGCATCGAAGACGACTGAAAAATCAGGCCCCAGGAAATGCGTTCCGAGCCCTTTTCGCGACTCCAAAAGTGCCCCCAAAGGAAGGCTTTGGGTACAAGTGAACTCCCCAGGGGAGCCTTTACGCAGCCCCACATGCAACTGGTCCCTTCGGGTTCTATTTTTCCGAGCAACCCTAAATATATCACTAGCAGGCATAGGAGACGACAGAAAACCCGGGCCCCAGAAAACGCTTTGCAAGCCCCTTTGGACCATCCAAAAGTGCCCCCAAAGGAAGGCTTTGGGTACAAGTGAACTCCCCAGGGGAGCCTTTATGCAGCCCCACATGCAACTGGACCCTCCGGGTTCGCTGTTTCTGAGCATCCCTAAACATAGCCCTAGCCGGCATCGAAGACGAATGAAAAATCAGGCCCCAGGAAATGCGTTGCGAGCCCTTTTCGCCCATCCAAAAGTGCCCGCAAAGGAAGGCTTTGGGTACAAGAGAACTCCCCAGGGGAGCCTTTACGCAGCCCCACATGCAACTGGACCCTCGGCGTTCGCTGTTTCCGAGCATCCCTAAACATAGCCCTAGCCGGCATCGAAGACGACTGAAAAATCAGACCCCAGGAAATGCGTTCCGAGCCCTATTCGCGACTCCAAAAGTGCCCCCAAAGGAAGGCTTTGGGTACAAGTGAACTCCCCAGGGGAGCCTTTACGCAGCCCCACATGCAACTGGTCCCTTCGTGTTCTATTTTTCCGAGCAACCCTAAATATATCACTAGCAGGCATAGGAGACGACTGAAAACCCGGGCCCCAGAAAACGCGTTGCAAGCCCCTTTGGACCATCCAAAAGTGTCACCAAAGGAAGGCTTTGGGTACAAGTGAACTCCCCAGGGGAGCCTTTACGCAGCCCCACATGCAACTGGACCCTTCGGGTTCTATTTTTCCGAGCAACCCTAAATATATCACTAGCAGGCATAGGAGACGACTGAAAACCCGGGCCCCAGAAAAAGCGTTGCAAGCCCCATTGGACCATCCAAAAGTGCCCCCAAAGGAAGGCTTTGGGTACAAGTGAACTCCCCAGGGGAGCCTTTACGCAGCCCCACATGCAACTGGACCCTCCGGGTTCGCTGTTTCTGAGCATCCCTAAACATAGCCCTAGCCGGCATCGAAGACGAATGAAAAATCAGGCCCCAGGAAATGCGTTGCGAGCCCTTTTCGCCCATCCAAAAGTGCCCGCAAAGGAAGGCTTTGGGTACAAGAGAACTCCCCACGGGAGCCTTTACGCAGCCCCACATGCCACTGGACCCTCCGCGTTCGCTGTTTCCGAGCATCCCTAAACATAGCCCTAGCCGGCATCGAAGACGACTGAAAAATCAGGCCCCAGGAAATGCGTTGCAAGCCCCATTGGACCATCCAAAAGTGCACCCAAAGGAAGGCTTTGGGTACAAGTGAACTCCCCAGGGGAGCCTTTACGCAGCCCCACATGCAACTGGACCCTCGGCGTTCGCTGTTCCTGAGCAAACCTAATCGTAGCCCTAGCCGTCATCGGAGACGAATGAAAAATCAGGCCCCAGGAAATGCGTTGCGAGCCCCTTTGGAGCATCCAAAAGTGCCCCCAAAGGAAGGCTTTGGGTACAAGAGAACTCCCCAGGGGAGCCTTTACGCAGCCCCACATGCAACTGGACCCTCTGGGTTCGCTGTTTCCGAGCATCCCTAAACATAGCCCTAGCCGGCATCGAAGACGACTGAAAAATCAGACCCCAGGAAATGCGTTCCGAGCCCTTTTCGCGACTCCAAAAGTGCCCCCAAAGGAAGGCTTTGGGTACAAGTGAACTCCCCAGGGGAGCCTTTACGCAGCCCCACATGCAACTGGTCCCTTCGGGTTCTATTTTTCCGAGCAACCCTAAATATATCACTAGCAGGCATAGGAGACGACTGAAAACCCGGGCCCCAGAAAACGCTTTGCAAGCCCCTTTGGACCATCCAAAAGTGCCCCCAAAGGAAGGCTTTGGGTACAAGTGAACTCCCCAGGGGAGCCTTTACGCAGCCCCACATGCAACTGGACCCTCCGGGTTCGCTGTTCCTGAGCAAACATTAACGTAGCCCTAGCCGTCATCGGAGACGAGTGAAAAATCAGGCCCCAGGAAATGCGTTGCGAGCCCCTTTGGAGCATCCAAAAGTGCCCCCAAAGGAAGGCTTTGGGTACAAGTGAACTCCCCAGGGGAGCCTTTACGCAGCCCCACATGCAACTGGACCCTCCGAGTTCGATTTTTCCGAGCAACCCTAAATATATCACTAGCCGGCATGGGAGAAGACTGAAAACCCGGGCCCCAGAAAACGCGTTGCAAGCCCCTTTGGACCATCCAAAAGTGCCCCCAAAGGAAGGCTTTGGGTACAAGTGAACTCCCCAGGGGAGCCTTTACGCAGCCCCACATGCAACTGGACCCTCTGGGTTCGATGTTTCTGAGCATCCCTAAACATAGCCCTAGCCGGCATCGAAGACGACTGAAAAATCAGGCCCCAGGAAATGCGTTGCGAGGCATTTTCGCCCATCCAAAAGTATCATTAAAGGAAGGCTTTGGGTACAAGTGAACTCCCCAGGGGAGCCTTTACGCAGCCCCACATGTAACTGGACCCTTCGGGTTCGATTTTTCCGGAAATCCCAAAACATAGCCCTAGCCGTCATCGGAGAAGACTGAAAACCCGGGCCCCAGAAAACGCGTTGCAAGCCCCTTTGGACCATCCAAAAGTGCCCCCAAAGGAAGGCTTTGGGTACAAGAGAACTCCCCAGGGGAGCCTTTACGCAGCCTCACATGCAACTGGACCCTTCGGGTTCGATTTTTCCGAGCAACCCTAAATATATCCCTAGCCAGCATGGGAGAAGACTGAAAACCCGGGCCCCAGAAAACGCGTTGCAAGCCCCTTTGGACCATCCAAAAGTGTCACCAAAGGAAGGCTTTGGGTACAAGAGAACTCCCCAGGGGAGCCTTTACGCAGCCCCACATGCAACTGGACCCTCGGCGTTCGCTGTTTCCAAGCATCCCTAAACATAGCCTTAGCCGGCATCGAAGACGACTGAAAAATCAGGCCCCAGGAAATGCGTTGCGAGCCCCTTTGGAGCATCCAAAAGCGCCCCCAAAGGAAGGCTTTGGGAACAAGTGAACTCCCCAGGGGAGCCTTTACGCAGCCCCACATGCAACTGGACCCTCCGGGTTCGCTGTTTCCGAGCATCCCTAAACATAGCCCTAGCCGGCATCGAAGACGACTGAAAAATCAGGCCCCAGGAAATGCGTTGCGAGCCCTTTTCGCCAATCCAAAAGTGTCACCAAAGGAAGGCTTTGGGTACAAGAGAACTCCCCAGGGGAGCCTTTACGCAGCCCCACATGCAACTGGACCCTCCGAGTTCGATTTTTCCGAGCAACCCTAAATATATCACTAGCAGGCATAGGAGACGACTGAAAACCCGGGCCCCAGAAAACGCGTTGCAAGCCCCATTGGACCATCCAAAAGTGCCCCCAAAGGAAGGCTTTGGGTACAAGTGAACTCCCCAGGGGAGCCTTTACGCAGCCCCACATGCAACTGGACCCTCCGGGTTCGCTGTTGCCGAGCATCCCTAAACATAGCCCTAGCCGGCATCGAAGACGAATGAAAAATCAGGCCCCAGGAAATGCGTTGCGAGCCCTTTTCGTCCATCCAAAAGTGTCACCAAAGGAAGGCTTTGGGTACAAGTGAACTCCCCAGGGGAGCCTTTACGCAGCCCCACATGCAACTGGTCCCTTCGGGTTCTATTTTTCCGAGCAACCCTAAATATATCACTAGCAGGCATAGGAGACGACTGAAAACCCGGGCCCCAGAAAACGCGTTGCAAGCCCCATTGGACCATCCAAAAGTGCCCCCAAAGGAAGGCTTTGGGTACAAGTGAACTCCCCAGGGGAGCCTTTACGCAGCCCCACATGCAACTGGACCCTCGGCGTTCGCTGTTCCTGAGCAAACCTAATCGTAGCCCTAGCCGTCATCGGAGACGAATGAAAAATCAGGCCCCAGGAAATGCGTTGCGAGCCCCTTTGGAGCATCCAAAAGTGCCCCCAAAGGAAGGCTTTGGGTACAAGAGAACTCCCCAGGGGAGCCTTTACGCAGCCCCACATGCAACTGGACCCTCTGGGTTCGCTGTTTCCGAGCATCCCTAAACATAGCCCTAGCCGGCATCGAAGACGACTGAAAAATCAGGCCCCAGGAAATGCGTTCCGAGCCCTTTTCGCGACTCCAAAAGTGCCCCCAAAGGAAGGCTTTGGGTACAAGTGAACACCCCAGGGGAGCCTTTACGCAGCCCCACATGCAACTGGACCCTCCGGGTTCGCTGTTCCTGAGCAAACATTAACGTAGCCCTAGCCGTCATCGGAGACGAGTGAAAAATCAGGCCCCAGGAAATGCGTTGCGAGCCCCTTTGGAGCATCCAAAAGTGCCCCCAAAGGAAGGCTTTGGGTACAAGTGAACTCCCCAGGGGAGCCTTTACGCAGCCCCACATGTAACTGGACCCTTCGGGTTCGATTTTTCCGGAAATCCCAAAACATAGCCCTAGCCGTCATCGGAGAAGACTGAAAACCCGGGCCCCAGAAAACGCGTTGCAAGCCCCTTTGGACCATCCAAAAGTGCCCCCAAAGGAAGGCTTTGGGTACAAGAGAACTCCCCAGGGGAGCCTTTACGCAGCCCCACATGCAACTGGACCCTTCGGGTTCGATTTTTCCGAGCAACCCTAAATATATCCCTTGCCAGCATGGGAGAAGACTGAAAACCCGGGCCCCAGAAAACGCGTTGCAAGCCCCTTTGGACCATCCAAAAGTGTCACCAAAGGAA
This sequence comes from Anas acuta, assembly GCF_963932015.1. Classification (NCBI taxonomy): domain Eukaryota; kingdom Metazoa; phylum Chordata; class Aves; order Anseriformes; family Anatidae; genus Anas; species Anas acuta. The sequence goes on along the minus strand of NW_027076082.1, from coordinate 49,671 downwards.
GGCTTTGGGTACAAGAGAACTCCCCAGGGGAGCCTTTACGCAGCCCCACATGCAACTGGACCCTCCGAGTTCGATTTTTCCGAGCAACCCTAAATATATCACTAGCCGGCATGGGAGAAGACTGAAAACCCGGGCCCCAGAAAACGCGTTGCAAGCCCCTTTGGACCATCCAAAAGTGTCACCAAAGGAAGGCGTTGGGTCCAAGTGAACTCCCCAGGGGAGCCTTTACGCAGCCCCACATGCAACTGGACCCTCTGGGTTCGATGTTTCTGAGCATCCCTAAACATAGCCCTAGCCGGCATCGAAGACGACTGAAAAATCAGGCCCCAGGAAATGCGTTGCGAGGCATTTTCGCCCATCCAAAAGTATCATTAAAGGAAGGCTTTGGGTACAAGTGAACTCCCCAGGGGAGCCTTTACGCAGCCCCACATGTAACTGGACCCTTCGGGTTCGATTTTTCCGGAAATCCCAAAACATAGCCCTAGCCGTCATCGGAGAAGACTGAAAACCCGGGCCCCAGAAAACGCGTTGCAAGCCCCTTTGGACCATCCAAAAGTGCCCCCAAAGGAAGGCTTTGGGTACAAGAGAACTCCCCAGGGGAGCCTTTACGCAGCCCCACATGCAACTGGACCCTTCGGGTTCGAATTTTCCGAGCAACCCTAAATATATCACTAGCAGGCATAGGAGACGACAGAAAACCCGGGCCCCAGAAAACGCTTTGCAAGCCCCTTTGGACCATCCAAAAGTGCCCCCAAAGGAAGGCTTTGGGTACAAGTGAACTCCCCAGGGGAGCCTTTATGCAGCCCCACATGCAACTGGACCCTCCGGGTTCGCTGTTTCTGAGCATCCCTAAACATAGCCCTAGCCGGCATCGAAGACGAATGAAAAATCAGGCCCCAGGAAATGCGTTGCGAGCCCTTTTCGCCCATCCAAAAGTGCCCGCAAAGGAAGGCTTTGGGTACAAGAGAACTCCCCAGGGGAGCCTTTACGCAGCCCCACATGCAACTGGACCCTCGGCGTTCGCTGTTTCCGAGCATCCCTAAACATAGCCCTAGCCGGCATCGAAGACGACTGAAAAATCAGACCCCAGGAAATGCGTTCCGAGCCCTATTCGCGACTCCAAAAGTGCCCCCAAAGGAAGGCTTTGGGTACAAGTGAACTCCCCAGGGGAGCCTTTACGCAGCCCCACATGCAACTGGTCCCTTCGTGTTCTATTTTTCCGAGCAACCCTAAATATATCACTAGCAGGCATAGGAGACGACTGAAAACCCGGGCCCCAGAAAACGCGTTGCAAGCCCCTTTGGACCATCCAAAAGTGTCACCAAAGGAAGGCTTTGGGTACAAGTGAACTCCCCAGGGGAGCCTTTACGCAGCCCCACATGCAACTGGACCCTTCGGGTTCTATTTTTCCGAGCAACCCTAAATATATCACTAGCAGGCATAGGAGACGACTGAAAACCCGGGCCCCAGAAAAAGCGTTGCAAGCCCCATTGGACCATCCAAAAGTGCCCCCAAAGGAAGGCTTTGGGTACAAGTGAACTCCCCAGGGGAGCCTTTACGCAGCCCCACATGCAACTGGACCCTCCGGGTTCGCTGTTTCTGAGCATCCCTAAACATAGCCCTAGCCGGCATCGAAGACGAATGAAAAATCAGGCCCCAGGAAATGCGTTGCGAGCCCTTTTCGCCCATCCAAAAGTGCCCGCAAAGGAAGGCTTTGGGTACAAGAGAACTCCCCACGGGAGCCTTTACGCAGCCCCACATGCCACTGGACCCTCCGCGTTCGCTGTTTCCGAGCATCCCTAAACATAGCCCTAGCCGGCATCGAAGACGACTGAAAAATCAGGCCCCAGGAAATGCGTTGCAAGCCCCATTGGACCATCCAAAAGTGCACCCAAAGGAAGGCTTTGGGTACAAGTGAACTCCCCAGGGGAGCCTTTACGCAGCCCCACATGCAACTGGACCCTCGGCGTTCGCTGTTCCTGAGCAAACCTAATCGTAGCCCTAGCCGTCATCGGAGACGAATGAAAAATCAGGCCCCAGGAAATGCGTTGCGAGCCCCTTTGGAGCATCCAAAAGTGCCCCCAAAGGAAGGCTTTGGGTACAAGAGAACTCCCCAGGGGAGCCTTTACGCAGCCCCACATGCAACTGGACCCTCTGGGTTCGCTGTTTCCGAGCATCCCTAAACATAGCCCTAGCCGGCATCGAAGACGACTGAAAAATCAGACCCCAGGAAATGCGTTCCGAGCCCTTTTCGCGACTCCAAAAGTGCCCCCAAAGGAAGGCTTTGGGTACAAGTGAACTCCCCAGGGGAGCCTTTACGCAGCCCCACATGCAACTGGTCCCTTCGGGTTCTATTTTTCCGAGCAACCCTAAATATATCACTAGCAGGCATAGGAGACGACTGAAAACCCGGGCCCCAGAAAACGCTTTGCAAGCCCCTTTGGACCATCCAAAAGTGCCCCCAAAGGAAGGCTTTGGGTACAAGTGAACTCCCCAGGGGAGCCTTTACGCAGCCCCACATGCAACTGGACCCTCCGGGTTCGCTGTTCCTGAGCAAACATTAACGTAGCCCTAGCCGTCATCGGAGACGAGTGAAAAATCAGGCCCCAGGAAATGCGTTGCGAGCCCCTTTGGAGCATCCAAAAGTGCCCCCAAAGGAAGGCTTTGGGTACAAGTGAACTCCCCAGGGGAGCCTTTACGCAGCCCCACATGCAACTGGACCCTCCGAGTTCGATTTTTCCGAGCAACCCTAAATATATCACTAGCCGGCATGGGAGAAGACTGAAAACCCGGGCCCCAGAAAACGCGTTGCAAGCCCCTTTGGACCATCCAAAAGTGCCCCCAAAGGAAGGCTTTGGGTACAAGTGAACTCCCCAGGGGAGCCTTTACGCAGCCCCACATGCAACTGGACCCTCTGGGTTCGATGTTTCTGAGCATCCCTAAACATAGCCCTAGCCGGCATCGAAGACGACTGAAAAATCAGGCCCCAGGAAATGCGTTGCGAGGCATTTTCGCCCATCCAAAAGTATCATTAAAGGAAGGCTTTGGGTACAAGTGAACTCCCCAGGGGAGCCTTTACGCAGCCCCACATGTAACTGGACCCTTCGGGTTCGATTTTTCCGGAAATCCCAAAACATAGCCCTAGCCGTCATCGGAGAAGACTGAAAACCCGGGCCCCAGAAAACGCGTTGCAAGCCCCTTTGGACCATCCAAAAGTGCCCCCAAAGGAAGGCTTTGGGTACAAGAGAACTCCCCAGGGGAGCCTTTACGCAGCCTCACATGCAACTGGACCCTTCGGGTTCGATTTTTCCGAGCAACCCTAAATATATCCCTAGCCAGCATGGGAGAAGACTGAAAACCCGGGCCCCAGAAAACGCGTTGCAAGCCCCTTTGGACCATCCAAAAGTGTCACCAAAGGAAGGCTTTGGGTACAAGAGAACTCCCCAGGGGAGCCTTTACGCAGCCCCACATGCAACTGGACCCTCGGCGTTCGCTGTTTCCAAGCATCCCTAAACATAGCCTTAGCCGGCATCGAAGACGACTGAAAAATCAGGCCCCAGGAAATGCGTTGCGAGCCCCTTTGGAGCATCCAAAAGCGCCCCCAAAGGAAGGCTTTGGGAACAAGTGAACTCCCCAGGGGAGCCTTTACGCAGCCCCACATGCAACTGGACCCTCCGGGTTCGCTGTTTCCGAGCATCCCTAAACATAGCCCTAGCCGGCATCGAAGACGACTGAAAAATCAGGCCCCAGGAAATGCGTTGCGAGCCCTTTTCGCCAATCCAAAAGTGTCACCAAAGGAAGGCTTTGGGTACAAGAGAACTCCCCAGGGGAGCCTTTACGCAGCCCCACATGCAACTGGACCCTCCGAGTTCGATTTTTCCGAGCAACCCTAAATATATCACTAGCAGGCATAGGAGACGACTGAAAACCCGGGCCCCAGAAAACGCGTTGCAAGCCCCATTGGACCATCCAAAAGTGCCCCCAAAGGAAGGCTTTGGGTACAAGTGAACTCCCCAGGGGAGCCTTTACGCAGCCCCACATGCAACTGGACCCTCCGGGTTCGCTGTTGCCGAGCATCCCTAAACATAGCCCTAGCCGGCATCGAAGACGAATGAAAAATCAGGCCCCAGGAAATGCGTTGCGAGCCCTTTTCGTCCATCCAAAAGTGTCACCAAAGGAAGGCTTTGGGTACAAGTGAACTCCCCAGGGGAGCCTTTACGCAGCCCCACATGCAACTGGTCCCTTCGGGTTCTATTTTTCCGAGCAACCCTAAATATATCACTAGCAGGCATAGGAGACGACTGAAAACCCGGGCCCCAGAAAACGCGTTGCAAGCCCCATTGGACCATCCAAAAGTGCCCCCAAAGGAAGGCTTTGGGTACAAGTGAACTCCCCAGGGGAGCCTTTACGCAGCCCCACATGCAACTGGACCCTCCGGGTTCGCTGTTTCTGAGCATCCCTAAACATAGCCCTAGCCGGCATCGAAGACGAATGAAAAATCAGGCCCCAGGAAATGCGTTGCGAGCCCTTTTCGCCCATCCAAAAGTGCCCGCAAAGGAAGGCTTTGGGTACAAGAGAACTCCCCACGGGAGCCTTTACGCAGCCCCACATGCCACTGGACCCTCCGCGTTCGCTGTTTCCGAGCATCCCTAAACATAGCCCTAGCCGGCATCGAAGACGACTGAAAAATCAGGCCCCAGGAAATGCGTTGCAAGCCCCATTGGACCATCCAAAAGTGCCCCCAAAGAAAGGCTTTGGGTACAAGTGAACTCCCCAGGGGAGCCTTTACGCAGCCCCACATGCAACTGGACCCTCCGGGTTCGCTGTTCCTGAGCAAACCTAAACGTAGCCCTAGCCGTCATCGGAGACGAGTGAAAAATCAGGCCCCAGGAAATGTGTTCCGAGCCCTTTTCGCGACTCCAAAAGTGCCCCCAAAGGAAGGCTTTGGGTACAAGAGAACTCCCCAGGGGAGCCTTTACGCAGCCCCACATGCAACTGGACCCTCGGCGTTCGCTGTTTCCGAGCATCCCTAAACATAGCCCTAGCCGGCATCGGAGACGAGTGAAAAATCAGACCCCAGGAAATGCGTTCCGAGCCCTTTTCGCGACTCCAAAAGTGCCCCCAAAGGAAGGCTTTGGGTACAAGAGAACTCCCCAGGGGAGCCTTTACGCAGCCCCACATGCAACTGGACCCTCGGCGTTCGCTGTTTCCGAGCATCCCTAAACATAGCCCTAGCCGGCATCGGAGACGAGTGAAAAATCAGACCCCAGGAAATGTGTTCCGAGCCCTTTTCGCGACTCCAAAAGTGCCCCCAAAGGAAGGCTTTGGGTACAAGAGAACTCCCCAGGGGAGCCTTTACGCAGCCCCACATGCAACTGATCCCTCGGCTTTCGCTGTTTCCGAGCATCCCTAAACATAGCCCTAACCGGCATCGAAGACGACTGAAAAATCAGACCCCAGGAAATGCGTTCCGAGCCCTTTTCGCGACTCCAAAAGTGCCCCCAAAGGAAGGCTTTGGGTACAAGTGAACTCCCCAGGGGAGCCTTTACGCAGCCCCACATGCAACTGGACCCTCCGGGTTCGCTGTTCCTGAGCAAACCTAAACGTAGCCCTAGCCGTCATCGAAGACGACTGAAAAATCAGGCCCCAGGAAATGCGTTCCGAGCCCTTTTCGCGACTCCAAAAGTGCCCCCAAAGGAAGGCTTTGGGTACAAGAGAACTCCCCAGGGGAGCCTTTACGCAGCCCCACATGCAACTGGACCCTCGGCGTTCGCTGTTTCCGAGCATCCCTAAACATAGCCCTAGCCGTCATCGGAGACGAGTGAAAAATCAGGCCCCAGGAAATGTGTTGCGAGCCCCTTTCGAGCATCCAAAAGTGCCCCCAAAGGAAGGCTTTGGGTACAAGTGAACTCCCCAGGGGAGCCTTTACGCAGCCCCACATGCAACTGGACCCTCTGGGTTCGATGTTTCTGAGCATCCCTAAACATAGCCCTAGCCGGCATCGAAGACGACTGAAAAATCAGGCCCCAGGAAATGCGTTGCGAGCCCATTTCGCGACTCCAAAAGTGCCCCCAAAGGAAGGCTTTGGGTACAAGTGAACACCCCAGGGGAGCCATAACGCAGCCCCACCTGTAACTGGACCCTTCGGTTTCGATTTTTCCGGAAATCCCAAAACATAGCCCTAGCCGTCATCGCAGAAGACTGAAAACCCGGGCCCCAGAAAACGCATTGCAAGCCCCTTTGGACCATCCAAAAGTGCCCCCAAAGGAAGGCTTTGGGTACAAGAGAACTCCCCAGGGGAGCCTTTACGCAGCCCCACATGCAACTGGACCCTTCGGGTTCGATTTTTCCGAGCAACCCTAAATATATCCCTAGCCAGCATGGGAGAAGACTGAAAACCCAGGCCCCAGAAAACGCGTTGCAAGCCCCTTTGGACCATCCAAAAGTGCCCCCAAAGGAAGGCTTTGGGTACAAGAGAACTCCCCAGGGGAGCCTTTACGCAGCCCCACATGCAACTGGACCCTCGGCGTTTGCTGTTTCCGAGCATCCCTAAACATAGCCCTAGCCGGCATCGAAGACGACTGAAAAATCAGACCCCAGGAAATGCGTTCCGAGCCCTTTTCGCGACTCCAAAAGTGCCCCCAAAGGAAGGCTTTGGGTACAAGTGAACTCCCCAGGGGAGCCTTTACGCAGCCCCACATGCAACTGGACCCTCCGGGTTCGCTGTTTCTGAGCAAACATTAACGTAGTACTAGCCGTCATCGGAGACGAGTGAAAAATCAGGCCCCAGGAAATGCGTTGCGAGCCCTTTTCGCCCATCCAGAAGTGCCCGCAAAGGAAGGCTTTGGGTACAAGAGAACTCCCCACGGGAGCCTTTACGCAGCCCCACATGCCACTGGACCCTCCGCGTTCGCTGTTTCCGAGCATCCCTAAACATAGCCCTAGCCGGCATCGAAGACGACTGAAAAATCAGGCCCCAGGAAATGCGTTCCGAGCCCTTTTCGCGACTCCAAAAGTGCCCCCAAAGGAAGGCTTTGGGTACAAGTGAACACCCCAGGGGAGCCTTTACGCAGCCCCACATGCAACTGGACCCTCCGGGTTCGCTGTTCCTGAGCAAACATTAACGTAGCCCTAGCCGTCATCGGAGACGAGTGAAAAATCAGGCCCCAGGAAATGCGTTGCGAGCCCCTTTGGAGCATCCAAAAGTGCCCCCAAAGGAAGGCTTTGGGTACAAGTGAACTCCCCAGGGGAGCCTTTACGCAGCCCCACATGTAACTGGACCCTTCGGGTTCGATTTTTCCGGAAATCCCAAAACATAGCCCTAGCCGTCATCGGAGAAGACTGAAAACCCGGGCCCCAGAAAACGCGTTGCAAGCCCCTTTGGACCATCCAAAAGTGCCCCCAAAGGAAGGCTTTGGGTACAAGAGAACTCCCCAGGGGAGCCTTTACGCAGCCCCACATGCAACTGGACCCTTCGGGTTCGATTTTTCCGAGCAACCCTAAATATATCCCTTGCCAGCATGGGAGAAGACTGAAAACCCGGGCCCCAGAAAACGCGTTGCAAGCCCCTTTGGACCATCCAAAAGTGTCACCAAAGGAAGGCTTTGGGTACAAGAGAACTCCCCAGGGGAGCCTTTACGCAGCCCCACATGCAACTGGACCCTCCGAGTTCGATTTTTCCGAGCAACCCTAAATATATCACTAGCCGGCATGGGAGAAGACTGAAAACCCGGGCCCCAGAAAACGCGTTGCAAGCCCCTTTGGACCATCCAAAAGTGTCACCAAAGGAAGGCGTTGGGTCCAAGTGAACTCCCCAGGGGAGCCTTTACGCAGCCCCACATGCAACTGGACCCTCTGGGTTCGATGTTTCTGAGCATCCCTAAACATAGCCCTAGCCGGCATCGAAGACGACTGAAAAATCAGGCCCCAGGAAATGCGTTGCGAGGCATTTTCGCCCATCCAAAAGTATCATTAAAGGAAGGCTTTGGGTACAAGTGAACTCCCCAGGGGAGCCTTTACGCAGCCCCACATGTAACTGGACCCTTCGGGTTCGATTTTTCCGGAAATCCCAAAACATAGCCCTAGCCGTCATCGGAGAAGACTGAAAACCCGGGCCCCAGAAAACGCGTTGCAAGCCCCTTTGGACCATCCAAAAGTGCCCCCAAAGGAAGGCTTTGGGTACAAGAGAACTCCCCAGGGGAGCCTTTACGCAGCCCCACATGCAACTGGACCCTTCGGGTTCGAATTTTCCGAGCAACCCTAAATATATCACTAGCAGGCATAGGAGACGACAGAAAACCCGGGCCCCAGAAAACGCTTTGCAAGCCCCTTTGGACCATCCAAAAGTGCCCCCAAAGGAAGGCTTTGGGTACAAGTGAACTCCCCAGGGGAGCCTTTATGCAGCCCCACATGCAACTGGACCCTCCGGGTTCGCTGTTTCTGAGCATCCCTAAACATAGCCCTAGCCGGCATCGAAGACGAATGAAAAATCAGGCCCCAGGAAATGCGTTGCGAGCCCTTTTCGCCCATCCAAAAGTGCCCGCAAAGGAAGGCTTTGGGTACAAGAGAACTCCCCAGGGGAGCCTTTACGCAGCCCCACATGCAACTGGACCCTCGGCGTTCGCTGTTTCCGAGCATCCCTAAACATAGCCCTAGCCGGCATCGAAGACGACTGAAAAATCAGACCCCAGGAAATGCGTTCCGAGCCCTATTCGCGACTCCAAAAGTGCCCCCAAAGGAAGGCTTTGGGTACAAGTGAACTCCCCAGGGGAGCCTTTACGCAGCCCCACATGCAACTGGTCCCTTCGTGTTCTATTTTTCCGAGCAACCCTAAATATATCACTAGCAGGCATAGGAGACGACTGAAAACCCGGGCCCCAGAAAACGCGTTGCAAGCCCCTTTGGACCATCCAAAAGTGTCACCAAAGGAAGGCTTTGGGTACAAGTGAACTCCCCAGGGGAGCCTTTACGCAGCCCCACATGCAACTGGACCCTTCGGGTTCTATTTTTCCGAGCAACCCTAAATATATCACTAGCAGGCATAGGAGACGACTGAAAACCCGGGCCCCAGAAAAAGCGTTGCAAGCCCCATTGGACCATCCAAAAGTGCCCCCAAAGGAAGGCTTTGGGTACAAGTGAACTCCCCAGGGGAGCCTTTACGCAGCCCCACATGCAACTGGACCCTCCGGGTTCGCTGTTTCTGAGCATCCCTAAACATAGCCCTAGCCGGCATCGAAGACGAATGAAAAATCAGGCCCCAGGAAATGCGTTGCGAGCCCTTTTCGCCCATCCAAAAGTGCCCGCAAAGGAAGGCTTTGGGTACAAGAGAACTCCCCACGGGAGCCTTTACGCAGCCCCACATGCCACTGGACCCTCCGCGTTCGCTGTTTCCGAGCATCCCTAAACATAGCCCTAGCCGGCATCGAAGACGACTGAAAAATCAGGCCCCAGGAAATGCGTTGCAAGCCCCATTGGACCATCCAAAAGTGCACCCAAAGGAAGGCTTTGGGTACAAGTGAACTCCCCAGGGGAGCCTTTACGCAGCCCCACATGCAACTGGACCCTCGGCGTTCGCTGTTCCTGAGCAAACCTAATCGTAGCCCTAGCCGTCATCGGAGACGAATGAAAAATCAGGCCCCAGGAAATGCGTTGCGAGCCCCTTTGGAGCATCCAAAAGTGCCCCCAAAGGAAGGCTTTGGGTACAAGAGAACTCCCCAGGGGAGCCTTTACGCAGCCCCACATGCAACTGGACCCTCTGGGTTCGCTGTTTCCGAGCATCCCTAAACATAGCCCTAGCCGGCATCGAAGACGACTGAAAAATCAGACCCCAGGAAATGCGTTCCGAGCCCTTTTCGCGACTCCAAAAGTGCCCCCAAAGGAAGGCTTTGGGTACAAGTGAACTCCCCAGGGGAGCCTTTACGCAGCCCCACATGCAACTGGTCCCTTCGGGTTCTATTTTTCCGAGCAACCCTAAATATATCACTAGCAGGCATAGGAGACGACTGAAAACCCGGGCCCCAGAAAACGCTTTGCAAGCCCCTTTGGACCATCCAAAAGTGCCCCCAAAGGAAGGCTTTGGGTACAAGTGAACTCCCCAGGGGAGCCTTTACGCAGCCCCACATGCAACTGGACCCTCCGGGTTCGCTGTTCCTGAGCAAACATTAACGTAGCCCTAGCCGTCATCGGAGACGAGTGAAAAATCAGGCCCCAGGAAATGCGTTGCGAGCCCCTTTGGAGCATCCAAAAGTGCCCCCAAAGGAAGGCTTTGGGTACAAGTGAACTCCCCAGGGGAGCCTTTACGCAGCCCCACATGCAACTGGACCCTCCGAGTTCGATTTTTCCGAGCAACCCTAAATATATCACTAGCCGGCATGGGAGAAGACTGAAAACCCGGGCCCCAGAAAACGCGTTGCAAGCCCCTTTGGACCATCCAAAAGTGCCCCCAAAGGAAGGCTTTGGGTACAAGTGAACTCCCCAGGGGAGCCTTTACGCAGCCCCACATGCAACTGGACCCTCTGGGTTCGATGTTTCTGAGCATCCCTAAACATAGCCCTAGCCGGCATCGAAGACGACTGAAAAATCAGGCCCCAGGAAATGCGTTGCGAGGCATTTTCGCCCATCCAAAAGTATCATTAAAGGAAGGCTTTGGGTACAAGTGAACTCCCCAGGGGAGCCTTTACGCAGCCCCACATGTAACTGGACCCTTCGGGTTCGATTTTTCCGGAAATCCCAAAACATAGCCCTAGCCGTCATCGGAGAAGACTGAAAACCCGGGCCCCAGAAAACGCGTTGCAAGCCCCTTTGGACCATCCAAAAGTGCCCCCAAAGGAAGGCTTTGGGTACAAGAGAACTCCCCAGGGGAGCCTTTACGCAGCCTCACATGCAACTGGACCCTTCGGGTTCGATTTTTCCGAGCAACCCTAAATATATCCCTAGCCAGCATGGGAGAAGACTGAAAACCCGGGCCCCAGAAAACGCGTTGAAAGCCCCTTTGGACCATCCAAAAGTGTCACCAAAGGAAGGCTTTGGGTACAAGAGAACTCCCCAGGGGAGCCTTTACGCAGCCCCACATGCAACTGGACCCTCGGCGTTCGCTGTTTCCAAGCATCCCTAAACATAGCCTTAGCCGGCATCGAAGACGACTGAAAAATCAGGCCCCAGGAAATGCGTTGCGAGCCCCTTTGGAGCATCCAAAAGCGCCCCCAAAGGAAGGCTTTGGGAACAAGTGAACTCCCCAGGGGAGCCTTTACGCAGCCCCACATGCAACTGGACCCTCCGGGTTCGCTGTTTCCGAGCATCCCTAAACATAGCCCTAGCCGGCATCGAAGACGACTGAAAAATCAGGCCCCAGGAAATGCGTTGCGAGCCCTTTTCGCCAATCCAAAAGTGTCACCAAAGGAAGGCTTTGGGTACAAGAGAACTCCCCAGGGGAGCCTTTACGCAGCCCCACATGCAACTGGACCCTCCGAGTTCGATTTTTCCGAGCAACCCTAAATATATCACTAGCAGGCATAGGAGACGACTGAAAACCCGGGCCCCAGAAAACGCGTTGCAAGCCCCATTGGACCATCCAAAAGTGCCCCCAAAGGAAGGCTTTGGGTACAAGTGAACTCCCCAGGGGAGCCTTTACGCAGCCCCACATGCAACTGGACCCTCCGGGTTCGCTGTTGCCGAGCATCCCTAAACATAGCCCTAGCCGGCATCGAAGACGAATGAAAAATCAGGCCCCAGGAAATGCGTTGCGAGCCCTTTTCGTCCATCCAAAAGTGTCACCAAAGGAAGGCTTTGGGTACAAGTGAACTCCCCAGGGGAGCCTTTACGCAGCCCCACATGCAACTGGTCCCTTCGGGTTCTATTTTTCCGAGCAACCCTAAATATATCACTAGCAGGCATAGGAGACGACTGAAAACCCGGGCCCCAGAAAACGCGTTGCAAGCCCCATTGGACCATCCAAAAGTGCCCCCAAAGGAAGGCTTTGGGTACAAGTGAACTCCCCAGGGGAGCCTTTACGCAGCCCCACATGCAACTGGACCCTCCGGGTTCGCTGTTTCTGAGCATCCCTAAACATAGCCCTAGCCGGCATCGAAGACGAATGAAAAATCAGGCCCCAGGAAATGCGTTGCGAGCCCTTTTCGCCCATCCAAAAGTGCCCGCAAAGGAAGGCTTTGGGTACAAGAGAACTCCCCACGGGAGCCTTTACGCAGCCCCACATGCCACTGGACCCTCCGCGTTCGCTGTTTCCGAGCATCCCTAAACATAGCCCTAGCCGGCATCGAAGACGACTGAAAAATCAGGCCCCAGGAAATGCGTTGCAAGCCCCATTGGACCATCCAAAAGTGCCCCCAAAGAAAGGCTTTGGGTACAAGTGAACTCCCCAGGGGAGCCTTTACGCAGCCCCACATGCAACTGGACCCTCCGGGTTCGCTGTTCCTGAGCAAACCTAAACGTAGCCCTAGCCGTCATCGGAGACGAGTGAAAAATCAGGCCCCAGGAAATGTGTTCCGAGCCCTTTTCGCGACTCCAAAAGTGCCCCCAAAGGAAGGCTTTGGGTACAAGAGAACTCCCCAGGGGAGCCTTTACGCAGCCCCACATGCAACTGGACCCTCGGCGTTCGCTGTTTCCGAGCATCCCTAAACATAGCCCTAGCCGGCATCGGAGACGAGTGAAAAATCAGACCCCAGGAAATGCGTTCCGAGCCCTTTTCGCGACTCCAAAAGTGCCCCCAAAGGAAGGCTTTGGGTACAAGAGAACTCCCCAGGGGAGCCTTTACGCAGCCCCACATGCAACTGGACCCTCGGCGTTCGCTGTTTCCGAGCATCCCTAAACATAGCCCTAGCCGGCATCGGAGACGAGTGAAAAATCAGACCCCAGGAAATGTGTTCCGAGCCCTTTTCGCGACTCCAAAAGTGCCCCCAAAGGAAGGCTTTGGGTACAAGAGAACTCCCCAGGGGAGCCTTTACGCAGCCCCACATGCAACTGATCCCTCGGCTTTCGCTGTTTCCGAGCATCCCTAAACATAGCCCTAACCGGCATCGAAGACGACTGAAAAATCAGACCCCAGGAAATGCGTTCCGAGCCCTTTTCGCGACTCCAAAAGTGCCCCCAAAGGAAGGCTTTGGGTACAAGTGAACTCCCCAGGGGAGCCTTTACGCAGCCCCACATGCAACTGGACCCTCCGGGTTCGCTGTTCCTGAGCAAACCTAAACGTAGCCCTAGCCGTCATCGAAGACGACTGAAAAATCAGGCCCCAGGAAATGCGTTCCGAGCCCTTTTCGCGACTCCAAAAGTGCCCCCAAAGGAAGGCTTTGGGTACAAGAGAACTCCCCAGGGGAGCCTTTACGCAGCCCCACATGCAACTGGACCCTCGGCGTTCGCTGTTTCCGAGCATCCCTAAACATAGCCCTAGCCGTCATCGGAGACGAGTGAAAAATCAGGCCCCAGGAAATGTGTTGCGAGCCCCTTTCGAGCATCCAAAAGTGCCCCCAAAGGAAGGCTTTGGGTACAAGTGAACTCCCCAGGGGAGCCTTTACGCAGCCCCACATGCAACTGGACCCTCTGGGTTCGATGTTTCTGAGCATCCCTAAACATAGCCCTAGCCGGCATCGAAGACGACTGAAAAATCAGGCCCCAGGAAATGCGTTGCGAGCCCATTTCGCGACTCCAAAAGTGCCCCCAAAGGAAGGCTTTGGGTACAAGTGAACACCCCAGGGGAGCCATAACGCAGCCCCACCTGTAACTGGACCCTTCGGTTTCGATTTTTCCGGAAATCCCAAAACATAGCCCTAGCCGTCATCGCAGAAGACTGAAAACCCGGGCCCCAGAAAACGCATTGCAAGCCCCTTTGGACCATCCAAAAGTGCCCCCAAAGGAAGGCTTTGGGTACAAGAGAACTCCCCAGGGGAGCCTTTACGCAGCCCCACATGCAACTGGACCCTTCGGGTTCGATTTTTCCGAGCAACCCTAAATATATCCCTAGCCAGCATGGGAGAAGACTGAAAACCCAGGCCCCAGAAAACGCGTTGCAAGCCCCTTTGGACCATCCAAAAGTGTCACCAAAGGAAGGCTTTGGGTACAAGAGAACTCCCCAGGGGAGCCTTTACGCAGCCCCACATGCAACTGGACCCTCGGCGTTTGCTGTTTCCGAGCATCCCTAAACATAGCCCTAGCCGGCATCGAAGACGACTAAAAAATCAGGCCCCAGGAAATGCATTCCGAGCCCTTTTCGCGACTCCAAAAGTGCCCCCAAAGGAAGGCTTTGGGTACAAGTGAACTCCCCAGGGGAGCCTTTACGCAGCCCCACATGCAACTGGACCCTCGGCGTTCGCTGTTTCCAAGCATCCCTAAACATAGCCCTAGCCGGCATCGAAGACAACTGAAAAATCAGGCCCCAGGAAATGCGTTGCGAGCCCCTTTGGAGCATCCAAAAGCGCCCCCAAAGGAAGGCTTTGGGAACAAGTGAACTCCCCAGGGGAGCCTTTACACAGCCCCACATGCAACTGGACCCTCCGGGTTCGCTGTTTCCGACCATCCCTAAACATAGCCCTAGCCGGCATCGAAGACGACTGAAAAATCAGGCCCCAGGAAATGCGGTACGAGCCCTTTTCGCCAATCCAAAAGTGTCACCAAAGGAAGGCTTTGGGTACAAGAGAACTCCCCAGGGGAGCCTTTACGCAGCCCCACAAGCAACTGGACCCTTCGGGTTCGATTTTTCCGAGCAACCCTAAATATAACACTAGCAGGCATAGGAGACGACTGAAAACCTGGGCCCCAGAAAACGCGTTTCAAGCCCCATTGGACCATCCAAAAGTGCCCCCAAAGGAAGGCTTTGGGTACAAGTGAACTCCCCAGGGGAGCCTTTACGCAGCCCCACATGCCACTGGACCCTCCGGGTTCGCTGTTTCCGAGCATCCCTAAATATATCACTAGCCGGCATCGAAGACGACTGAAAAATCAGGCCCCAGGAAATGCGTTGCGAGCCCTTTTCGCCCATCCAAAAGTGTCACCAAAGGAAGGCTTTGGGTACAAGAGAACTCCCCAGGGGAGCCTTTACGCAGCCCCACATGCAACTGGACCCTCCGGGTTCGCTGTTCCTGAGCAAACCTAATCGTAGCCCTAGCCGTCATCGGAGACGAATGAAAAATCAGGTCCCAGGAAATAAGTTGCGAGCCCCTTTGGAGCATCCAAAAGTGCCCCCAAAGGAAGGCTTTGGGTACAAGAGAACTCCCCAGGGGAGCCTTTACGCAGCCCCACATGCAACTGGACCCTCGGCGTTTGCTGTTTCCGAGCATCCCTAAACATAGCCCTAGCCGGCATCGAAGACGACTGAAAAATCAGACCCCAGGAAATGCGTTCCGAGCCCTTTTCGCGACTCCAAAAGTGCCCCCAAAGGAAGGCTTTGGGTACAAGTGAACTCCCCAGGGGAGCCTTTACGCAGCCCCACATGCAACTGGACCCTCCGGGTTCGCTGTTTCTGAGCAAACATTAACGTAGTACTAGCCGTCATCGGAGACGAGTGAAAAATCAGGCCCCAGGAAATGCGTTGCGAGCCCTTTTCGCCCATCCAGAAGTGCCCGCAAAGGAAGGCTTTGGGTACAAGAGAACTCCCCACGGGAGCCTTTACGCAGCCCCACATGCCACTGGACCCTCCGCGTTCGCTGTTTCCGAGCATCCCTAAACATAGCCCTAGCCGGCATCGAAGACGACTGAAAAATCAGGCCCCAGGAAATGCGTTCCGAGCCCTTTTCGCGACTCCAAAAGTGCCCCCAAAGGAAGGCTTTGGGTACAAGTGAACACCCCAGGGGAGCCTTTACGCAGCCCCACATGCAACTGGACCCTCCGGGTTCGCTGTTCCTGAGCAAACATTAACGTAGCCCTAGCCGTCATCGGAGACGAGTGAAAAATCAGGCCCCAGGAAATGCGTTGCGAGCCCCTTTGGAGCATCCAAAAGTGCCCCCAAAGGAAGGCTTTGGGTACAAGTGAACTCCCCAGGGGAGCCTTTACGCAGCCCCACATGTAACTGGACCCTTCGGGTTCGATTTTTCCGGAAATCCCAAAACATAGCCCTAGCCGTCATCGGAGAAGACTGAAAACCCGGGCCCCAGAAAACGCGTTGCAAGCCCCTTTGGACCATCCAAAAGTGCCCCCAAAGGAAGGCTTTGGGTACAAGAGAACTCCCCAGGGGAGCCTTTACGCAGCCCCACATGCAACTGGACCCTTCGGGTTCGATTTTTCCGAGCAACCCTAAATATATCCCTTGCCAGCATGGGAGAAGACTGAAAACCCGGGCCCCAGAAAACGCGTTGCAAGCCCCTTTGGACCATCCAAAAGTGTCACCAAAGGAAGGCTTTGGGTACAAGAGAACTCCCCAGGGGAGCCTTTACGCAGCCCCACATGCAACTGGACCCTCCGAGTTCGATTTTTCCGAGCAACCCTAAATATATCACTAGCCGGCATGGGAGAAGACTGAAAACCCGGGCCCCAGAAAACGCGTTGCAAGCCCCTTTGGACCATCCAAAAGTGTCACCAAAGGAAGGCGTTGGGTCCAAGTGAACTCCCCAGGGGAGCCTTTACGCAGCCCCACATGCAACTGGACCCTCTGGGTTCGATGTTTCTGAGCATCCCTAAACATAGCCCTAGCCGGCATCGAAGACGACTGAAAAATCAGGCCCCAGGAAATGCGTTGCGAGGCATTTTCGCCCATCCAAAAGTATCATTAAAGGAAGGCTTTGGGTACAAGTGAACTCCCCAGGGGAGCCTTTACGCAGCCCCACATGTAACTGGACCCTTCGGGTTCGATTTTTCCGGAAATCCCAAAACATAGCCCTAGCCGTCATCGGAGAAGACTGAAAACCCGGGCCCCAGAAAACGCGTTGCAAGCCCCTTTGGACCATCCAAAAGTGCCCCCAAAGGAAGGCTTTGGGTACAAGAGAACTCCCCAGGGGAGCCTTTACGCAGCCCCACATGCAACTGGACCCTTCGGGTTCGAATTTTCCGAGCAACCCTAAATATATCCCTAGCCAGCATGGGAGAAGACTGAAAACCCGGGCCCCAGAAAACGCGTTGCAAGCCCCTTTGGACCATCCAAAAGTGTCACCAAAGGAAGGCTTTGGGTACAAGAGAACTCCCCAGGGGAGCCTTTACGCAGCCCCACATGCAACTGGACCCTCGGCGTTTGCTGTTTCCGAGTATCCCTAAACATAGCCCTAGCCGGCATCGAAGACGACTAAAAAATCAGGCCCCAGGAAATGCGTTCCGAGCCCTTTTCGCGACTCCAAAAGTGCCCCCAAAGGAAGGCTTTGGGTACAAGTGAACTCCCCAGGGGAGCCTTTACGCAGCCCCACATGCAACTGGACCCTCCGGGTTCGCTGTTTCCGAGCATAACTAAACATAGCCCTAGCCGGCATCGAAGACGACTGAAAAATCAGGCCCCAGGAAATGCGTTCCGAGCCCTTTTCGTCCATGCAAAAGTGCCCCCAAAGGAAGGCTTTGGGTACAAGTGAACTCCCCAGGGGAGCCTTTACGCAGCCCCACATGCAACTGGACCCTCCGGGTTCGCTGTTTCCGAGCAACCCTAAATATATCACTAGCCGGCATCGAAGACGACTGAAAAATCAGGCCCCAGGAAATGCGTTGCGAGCCCTTTTCGCCCATCCAAAAGTGTCACCAAAGGAAGGCTTTGGGTACAAGAGAACTCCCCAGGGGAGCCTTTACGCAGCCCCACATGCAACTGGACCCTCCGGGTTCGCTGTTTCTGAGCATCCCTAAACATAGCCCTAGCCGGCATCGAAGACGACTAAAAAATCAGGCCCCAGGAAATGCGTTGCGAGCCCTTTTCGCCCATCAAGAAGTGCCCGCAAAGGAAGGCTTTGGGTACAAGAGAACTCCCCACGGGAGCCTTTACGCAGCCCCACATGCAACTGGACCCTCCGGGTTCGCTGTTTCCGAGCATCCCTAAACATAGCCCTAGCCGGCATCGAAGACGACTGAAAAATCAGGCCCCAGGAAATGCGTTGCAAGCCCCATTGGACCATCCAAAAGTGCACCCAAAGGAAGGCTTTGGGTACAAGTGAACTCCCCAGGGGAGCCTTTACGCAGCCCCACATGCAACTGGACCCTCGGCGTTCGCTGTTCCTGAGCAAACCTAATCGTAGCCCTAGCCGTCATCGGAGACGAATGAAAAATCAGGTCCCAGGAAATGCGTTGCGAGCCCCTTTGGAGCATCCAAAAGTGCCCCCAAAGGAAGGCTTTGGGTACAAGAGAACTCCCCAGGGGAGCCTTTACGCAGCCCCACATGCAACTGGACCCTCGGCGTTCGCTGTTTCCGAGCATCCCTAAACATAGCCCTAGCCGGCATCGAAGACGACTGAAAAATCAGACCCCAGGAAATGCGTTCCGAGCCCTTTTCGCGACTCCAAAAGTGCCCCCAAAGGAAGGCTTTGGGTACAAGTGAACTCCCCAGGGGAGCCTTTACGCAGCCCCACATGCAACTGGACCCTCCGGGTTCGCTGTTCCTGAGCAAACATTAACGTAGCCCTAGCCGTCATCGGAGACGAGTGAAAAATCAGGCCCCAGGAAATGTGTTGCGAGCCCCTTTCGAGCATCCAAAAGTGCCCCCAAAGGAAGGCTTTGGGTACAAGTGAACTCCCCAGGGGAGCCTTTACGCAGCCCCACATGCAACTGGACCCTCGGCGTTCGCTGTTTCCGAGCATCCCTAAACATAGCCCTAGCCGGCATCGAAGACGACTGAAAAATCAGACCCCAGGAAATGCGTTCCGAGCCCTTTTCGCGACTCCAAAAGTGCCCCCAAAGGAAGGCTTTGGGTACAAGTGAACTCCCCAGGGGAGCCTTTACGCAGCCCCACATGCAACTGGACCCTCCGGGTTCGCTGTTCCTGAGCAAACATTAACGTAGCCCTAGCCGTCATCGGAGACGAGTGAAAAATCAGGCCCCAGGAAATGTGTTGCGAGCCCCTTTCGAGCATCCAAAAGTGCCCCCAAAGGAAGGCTTTGGGTACAAGTGAACTCCCCAGGGGAGCCTTTACGCAGCCCCACATGCAACTGGACCCTCTGGGTTCGATGTTTCTGAGCATCCCTAAACATAGCCCTAGCCGGCATCGAAGACGACTGAAAAATCAGGCCCCAGGAAATGCGTTGCGAGCCCATTTCGCGACTCCAAAAGTGCCCCCAAAGGAAGGCTTTGGGTACAAGTGAACACCCCAGGGGAGCCATAACGCAGCCCCACCTATAACTGGACCCTTCGGGTTCTATTTTTCCGGAAATCCCAAAACATAGCCCTAGCCGTCATCGGAGAAGACTGAAAACCCGGGCCCCAGAAAACGCGTTGCAAGCCCCTTTGGACCATCCAAAAGTGCCCCCAAAGGAAGGCTTTGGGTACAAGTGAACTCCCCAGGGGAGCCTTTACGCAGCCCCACATGCAACTGGACCCTCGGCGTTTGCTGTTTCCGAGCATCCCTAAACATAGCCCTAGCCGGCATCGAAGACGACTAAAAAATCAGGCCCCAGGAAATGCGTTGCGAGCCCCTTTGGAGCATCCAAAAGCGCCCCCAAAGGAAGGCTTTGGGAACAAGTGAACTCCCCAGGGGAGCCTTTACGCAGCCCCACATGCAACTGGACCCTCCGGGTTCGCTGTTTCCGACCATCCCTAAACATAGCCCTAGCCGGCATCGAAGACGACTGAAAAATCAGGCCCCAGGAAATGCGGTACGAGCCCTTTTCGCCAATCCAAAAGTGTCACCAAAGGAAGGCTTTGGGTACAAGAGAACTCCCCAGGGGAGCCTTTACGCAGCCCCACATGCAACTGGACCCTTCGGGTTCGATTTATCCGAGCAACCCTAAATATATCACTAGCAGGCATAGGAGACGACTGAAAACCTGGGCCCCAGAAAACGCGTTTCAAGCCCCATTGGACCATCCAAAAGTGCCCCCAAAGGAAGGCTTTGGGTACAAGAGAACTCCCCAGGGGAGCCTTTACGCAGCCCCACATGCAACTGGACCCTTCGGGTTCGAATTTTCCGAGCAACCCTAAATATATCCCTAGCCAGCATGGGAGAAGACTGAAAACCCGGGCCCCAGAAAACGCGTTGCAAGCCCCTTTGGACCATCCAAAAGTGTCACCAAAGGAAGGCTTTGGGTACAAGAGAACTCCCCAGGGGAGCCTTTACGCAGCCCCACATGCAACTGGACCCTCGGCGTTTGCTGTTTCCGAGCATCCCTAAACATAGCCCTAGCCGGCATCGAAGACGACTAAAAAATCAGGCCCCAGGAAATGCGTTCCGAGCCCTTTTCGCGACTCCAAAAGTGCCCCCAAAGGAAGGCTTTGGGTACAAGTGAACTCCCCAGGGGAGCCTTTACGCAGCCCCACATGCAACTGGACCCTCCGGGTTCGCTGTTTCCGAGCATAACTAAACATAGCCCTAGCCGGCATCGAAGACGACTGAAAAATCAGGCCCCAGGAAATGCGTTCCGAGCCCTTTTCGTCCATGCAAAAGTGCCCCCAAAGGAAGGCTTTGGGTACAAGTGAACTCCCCAGGGGAGCCTTTACGCAGCCCCACATGCAACTGGACCCTCCGGGTTCGCTGTTTCCGAGCAACCCTAAATATATCACTAGCCGGCATCGAAGACGACTGAAAAATCAGGCCCCAGGAAATGCGTTGCGAGCCCTTTTCGCCCATCCAAAAGTGTCACCAAAGGAAGGCTTTGGGTACAAGAGAACTCCCCAGGGGAGCCTTTACGCAGCCCCACATGCAACTGGACCCTCCGGGTTCGCTGTTTCTGAGCATCCCTAAACATAGCCCTAGCCGGCATCGAAGACGACTAAAAAATCAGGCCCCAGGAAATGCGTTGCGAGCCCTTTTCGCCCATCAAGAAGTGCCCGCAAAGGAAGGCTTTGGGTACAAGAGAACTCCCCACGGGAGCCTTTACGCAGCCCCACATGCAACTGGACCCTCCGGGTTCGCTGTTTCCGAGCATCCCTAAACATAGCCCTAGCCGGCATCGAAGACGACTGAAAAATCAGGCCCCAGGAAATGCGTTGCAAGCCCCATTGGACCATCCAAAAGTGCACCCAAAGGAAGGCTTTGGGTACAAGTGAACTCCCCAGGGGAGCCTTTACGCAGCCCCACATGCAACTGGACCCTCGGCGTTCGCTGTTCCTGAGCAAACCTAATCGTAGCCCTAGCCGTCATCGGAGACGAATGAAAAATCAGGTCCCAGGAAATGCGTTGCGAGCCCCTTTGGAGCATCCAAAAGTGCCCCCAAAGGAAGGCTTTGGGTACAAGAGAACTCCCCAGGGGAGCCTTTACGCAGCCCCACATGCAACTGGACCCTCGGCGTTCGCTGTTTCCGAGCATCCCTAAACATAGCCCTAGCCGGCATCGAAGACGACTGAAAAATCAGACCCCAGGAAATGCGTTCCGAGCCCTTTTCGCGACTCCAAAAGTGCCCCCAAAGGAAGGCTTTGGGTACAAGTGAACTCCCCAGGGGAGCCTTTACGCAGCCCCACATGCAACTGGACCCTCCGGGTTCGCTGTTCCTGAGCAAACATTAACGTAGCCCTAGCCGTCATCGGAGACGAGTGAAAAATCAGGCCCCAGGAAATGTGTTGCGAGCCCCTTTCGAGCATCCAAAAGTGCCCCCAAAGGAAGGCTTTGGGTACAAGTGAACTCCCCAGGGGAGCCTTTACGCAGCCCCACATGCAACTGGACCCTCTGGGTTCGATGTTTCTGAGCATCCCTAAACATAGCCCTAGCCGGCATCGAAGACGACTGAAAAATCAGGCCCCAGGAAATGCGTTGCGAGCCCATTTCGCGACTCCAAAAGTGCCCCCAAAGGAAGGCTTTGGGTACAAGTGAACACCCCAGGGGAGCCATAACGCAGCCCCACCTATAACTGGACCCTTCGGGTTCTATTTTTCCGGAAATCCCAAAACATAGCCCTAGCCGTCATCGGAGAAGACTGAAAACCCGGGCCCCAGAAAACGCGTTGCAAGCCCCTTTGGACCATCCAAAAGTGCCCCCAAAGGAAGGCTTTGGGTACAAGTGAACTCCCCAGGGGAGCCTTTACGCAGCCCCACATGCAACTGGACCCTCGGCGTTTGCTGTTTCCGAGCATCCCTAAACATAGCCCTAGCCGGCATCGAAGACGACTAAAAAATCAGGCCCCAGGAAATGCGTTGCGAGCCCCTTTGGAGCATCCAAAAGCGCCCCCAAAGGAAGGCTTTGGGAACAAGTGAACTCCCCAGGGGAGCCTTTACGCAGCCCCACATGCAACTGGACCCTCCGGGTTCGCTGTTTCCGACCATCCCTAAACATAGCCCTAGCCGGCATCGAAGACGACTGAAAAATCAGGCCCCAGGAAATGCGGTACGAGCCCTTTTCGCCAATCCAAAAGTGTCACCAAAGGAAGGCTTTGGGTACAAGAGAACTCCCCAGGGGAGCCTTTACGCAGCCCCACATGCAACTGGACCCTTCGGGTTCGATTTATCCGAGCAACCCTAAATATATCACTAGCAGGCATAGGAGACGACTGAAAACCTGGGCCCCAGAAAACGCGTTTCAAGCCCCATTGGACCATCCAAAAGTGCCCCCAAAGGAAGGCTTTGGGTACAAGTGAACTCCCCAGGGGAGCCTTTACGCAGCCCCACATGCCACTGGACCCTCCGGGTTCGCTGTTTCCGAGCATCCCTAAATATATCACTAGCCGGCATCGAAGACGACTGAAAAATCAGGCCCCAGGAAATGCGTTGCGAGCCCTTTTCGCCCATCCAAAAGTGTCACCAAAGGAAGGCTTTGGGTACAAGAGAACTCCCCAGGGGAGCCTTTACGCAGCCCCACATGCAACTGGACCCTCCGGGTTCGCTGTTTCTGAGCATCCCTAAACATAGCCCTAGCCGGCATCGAAGACGAATGAAAAATCAGGCCCCAGGAAATGCGTTGCGAGCCCTTTTCGCCCATCAAAAAGTGCCCGCAAAGGAAGGCTTTGGGTACAAGAGAACTCCCCACGGGAGCCTTTACGCAGCCCCACATGCAACTGGACCCTCCGCGTTCGCTGTTTCCGAGCATCCCTAAACATATCCCTAGCCGGCATCGAAGACGACTGAAAAATCAGGCCCCAGGAAATGCGTTGCGAGCCCCATTGGACCATCCAAAAGTGCCCCCAAAGGAAGGCTTTGGGTACAAGTGAACTCCCCAGGGAGCCTTTACGCAGCCCCACATGCAACTGGACCCTCGGCGTTCGCTGTTCCTGAGCAAACCTAATCGTAGCCCTAGCCGTCATCGGAGACGAATGAAAAATCAGGTCCCAGGAAATGCGTTGCGAGCCCCTTTGGAGCATCCAAAAGTGCCCCCAAAGGAAGGCTTTGGGTACAAGAGAACTCCCCAGGGGAGCCTTTACGCAGCCCCACATGCAACTGGACCCTCGGCGTTTGCTGTTTCCGAGCATCCCTAAACATAGCCCTAGCCGGCATCGAAGACGACTGAAAAATCAGGCCCCAGGAAATGCGTTCCGAGCCCTTTTCGCGACTCCAAAAGTGCCCCCAAAGGAAGGCTTTGGGTACAAGTGAACTCCCCAGGGGAGCCTTTACGCAGCCCCACATGCAACTGGACCCTCCGGGTTCGCTGTTTCTGAGCAAACATTAACGTAGCCCTAGCCGTCATCGGAGACGAGTGAAAAATCAGGCCCAGGAAATGCGTTGCGAGACCTTTTCGCACATCCAGAAGTGCCCGCAAAGGAAGGCTTTGGGTACAAGAGAACTCCCCACGGGAGCCTTTACGCAGCCCCACATGCCACTGGACCCTCCGCGTTCGCTGTTTCCGAGCATCCCTAAACATAGCCCTAGCCGGCATCGAAGACGACTGAAAAATCAGGCCCCAGGAAATGCGTTCCGAGCCCTTTTCGCGACTCCAAAAGTGCCCCCAAAGGAAGGCTTTGGGTACAAGTGAACACCCCAGGGGAGCCTTTACGCAGCCCCACATGCAACTGGACCCTCCGGGTTCGCTGTTCCTGAGCAAACATTAACGTAGCCCTAGCCGTCATCGGAGACGAGTGAAAAATCAGGCCCCAGGAAATGCGTTGCGAGGCATTTTCACCCATCCAAAAGTATCATTAAAGGAAGGCTTTGGGTACAAGTGAACTCCCCAGGGGAGCCTTTACGCATCCCCACATGTAACTGGACCCTTCGGGTTCGATTTTTCCGGAAATCCCAAAACATAGCCCTAGCCGTCATCGGAGAAGACTGAAAACCCGGGCCCCAGAAAACGCGTTGCAAGCCCCTTTGGACCATCCAAAAGTGCCCCCAAAGGAAGGCTTTGGGTACAAGAGAACTCCCCAGGGGAGCCTTTACGCAGCCCCACATGCAACTGGACCCTCCGAGTTCGATTTTTCCGAGCAACCCTAAATATATCACTAGCCGGCATGGGAGAAGACTGAAAACCCGGGCCCCAGAAAACGCGTTGCAAGCCCCTTTGGACCATCCAAAAGTGTCACCAGAGGAAGGCGTTGGGTCCAAGTGAACTCCCCAGGGGAGCCTTTACGCAGCCCCACATGCAACTGGACCCTCTGGGTTCGATGTTTCTGAGCATCCCTAAACATAGCCCTAGCCGGCATCGAAGACGACTGAAAAATCAGGCCCCAGGAAATGCGTTGCGAGGCATTTTCGCCCATCCAAAAGTATCATTAAAGGAAGGCTTTGGGTACAAGTGAACTCCCCAGGGGAGCCTTTACGCAGCCCCACATGTAACTGGACCCTCCGTGTTCGATTTTTCCGGAAATCCCAAAACATAGCCCTAGCCGTCATCGGAGAAGACTGAAAACCCGGGCCCCAGAAAACGCGTTGCAAGCCCCTTTGGACCATCCAAAAGTGCCCCCAAAGGAAGGCTTTGGGTACAAGAGAACTCCCCAGGGGAGCCTTTACGCAGCCCCACATGCAACTGGACCCTTCGGGTTCGATTTTTCCGAGCAACCCTAAATATATCCCTAGCCAGCATGGGAGAAGACTGAAAACCCGGGCCCCAGAAAACGCGTTGCAAGCCCCTTTGGACCATCCAAAAGTGTCACCAAAGGAAGGCTTTGGGTACAAGAGAACTCCCCAGGGGAGCCTTTACGCAGCCCCACATGCAACTGGACCCTCGGCGTTTGCTGTTTCCGAGCATCCCTAAACATAGCCCTAGCCGGCATCGAAGACGACTAAAAAATCAGGCCCCAGGAAATGCGTTCCGAGCCCTTTTCGCGACTCCAAAAGTGCCCCCAAAGGAAGGCTTTGGGAACAAGTGAACTCCCCAGGGGAGCCTTTATGCAGCCCCACATGCAACTGGACCCTCCGGGTTCGCTGTTTCCGAGCATAACTAAACATAGCCCTAGCCGGCATCGAAGACGACTGAAAAATCAGGCCCCAGGAAATGCGTTCCGAGCCCTTTTCGTCCATCCAAATGTGCCCCCAAAGGAAGGCTTTGGGTACAAGTGAACTCCCCAGGGGAGCCTTTACGCAGCCCCACATGCAACTGGACCCTCCGGGTTCGCTGTTTCCGAGCATCCCTAAATATATCACTAGCCGGCATCGAAGACGACTGAAAAATCAGGCCCCAGGAAATGCGTTGCGAGCCCTTTTCGCCCATCCAAAAGTGTCACCAAAGGAAGGCTTTGGGTACAAGAGAACTCCCCAGGGGAGCCTTTACGCAGCCCCACATGCAACTGGACCCTCCGGGTTCGCTGTTTCTGAGCATCCCTAAACATAGCCCTAGCCGGCATCGAAGACAAATGAAAAATCAGGCCCCAGGAAATGCGTTGCGAGCCCTTTTCGCCCATCCAAAAGTGCCCGCAAAGGAAGGCTTTGGGTACAAGAGAACTCCCCACGGGAGCCTTTACGCAGCCCCACATGCAACTGGACCCTCCGGGTTCGCTGTTTCCGAGCATCCCTAAACATAGCCCTAGCCGGCATCGAAGACGACTGAAAAATCAGGCCCCAGGAAATGCGTTGCAAGCCCCATTGGACCATCCAAAAGTGCGCCCAAAGAAGGCTTTGGGTACATGTGAACTCCCCAGGGAGCCTTTACGCAGCCCCACATGCAACTGGACCCTCCGGGTTCGCTGTTCCTGAGCAAACCTAATCGTAGCCTAGCCGTCATCGGAGACGAATGAAAAATCAGGTCCCAGGAAATGCGTTGCGAGCCCCTTTGGAGCATCCAAAAGTGCCCCCAAAGGAAGGCTTTGGGTACAAGAGAACTCCCCAGGGGAGCCTTTACGCAGCCCCACATGCAACTGGACCCTCCGAGTTCGATTTTTCCGAGCAACCCTAAATATATCACTAGCCGGCATGGGAGAAGACTGAAACCCGGGCCCCAGAAAACGCGTTGCAAGCCCCATTGGACCATCCAAAAGTGCCCCCAAAGGAAGGCTTTGGGTACAAGTGAACTCCCCAGGGGAGCCTTTACGCAGCCCCACATGCAACTGCACCCTCCGGGTTCGCTGTTTCCGAGCATCCCTAAACATAGCCGTAGCCGGCATCGAAGACGAATGAAAATCAGGCCCCAGGAAATGCGTTGCGAGCCCCTTTGGAGCATCCAAAAGCGCCCCCAAAGGAAGGCTTTGGGAACAAGTGAACTCCCCAGGGGAGCCTTTATGCAGCCCCACATGCAACTGGACCCTCCCGGTTCGCTGTTTCCGAGCATCCCTAAACATAGCCCTAGCCGGCATCGAAGACGACTGAAAAATCAGGCCCCAGGAAATGCGTTGCGAGCCCTTTTCGCCCATCCAAAAGTGCCCCCAAAGGAAGGCTTTGGGTACAAGTGAACTCCCCAGGGGAGCCTTTACGCAGCCCCACATGCAACTGGTCCCTTCGGGTTCTATTTTTCCGAGCACCCCTAAATATATCACTAGCAGGCATAGGAGACGACTGAAAACCCGGGCCCCAGAAAACGCGTTGCAAGCCCCATTGGACCATCCAAAAGTGCCCCCAAAGGAAGGCTTTGGGAACAAGTGAACTCCCCAGGGAGCCTTTACGCAGCCCCACATGCAACTGGACCCTCCGGGTTCGCTGTTTCTGAGCATCCCTAAACATAGCCCTAGCCGGCATCGAAGACGAATGAAAAATCAGGCCCCAGGAAATGCGTTGCAAGCCCCATTGGACCATCCAAAAAAAGTGCACCCAAAGGAATGCTTTGGGTACAAGTGAACTCCCCAGGGGAGCCTTTACGCAGCCCCACATGCAACTGGACCCTCCGGGTTCGCTGTTCCTGAGCAAACCTAATCGTAGCCCTAGCCGTCATCGGAGACGAATGAAAAATCAGGTCCCAGGAAATGCGTTGCGAGCCCCTTTGGAGCATCCAAAAGTGCCCCCAAAGGAAGGCTTTGGGTACAAGAGAACTCCCCAGGGGAGCCTTTACGCAGCCCCACATGCAACTGGACCCTCGGCATTCGCTGTTTCCGAGCATCCCTAAACATAGCCCTAGCCGGCATCGAAGACGACTGAAAAATCAGGCCCCAGGAAATGCGTTCCGAGCCCTTTTCGCGACTCCAAAAGTGCCCCCAAAGGAAGGCTTTGGGTACAAGTGAACTCCCCAGGGGAGCCTTTACGCAGCCCCACATGCAACTGGACCCTCCGGGTTCGCTGTTCCTGAGCAAACATTAACGTAGCCCTAGCCGTCATCGGAGACGAGTGAAAAATCAGGCCCCAGGAAACGCGTTGCGAGCCCCTTTGGAGCATCCAAAAGTGCCCCCAAAGGAAGGC
The DNA here is from genome assembly GCF_963932015.1 of Anas acuta. Taxonomy (NCBI): domain Eukaryota; kingdom Metazoa; phylum Chordata; class Aves; order Anseriformes; family Anatidae; genus Anas; species Anas acuta. The sequence goes on along the minus strand of NW_027076082.1, from coordinate 21,933 downwards.
TTTGGGTACAAGTGAACTCCCCAGGGGAGCCTTTACGCAGCCCCACATGCAACTGGACCCTCCGAGTTCGATTTTTCCGAGCAACCCTAAATATATCACTAGCCGGCATGGGAGAAGACTGAAAACCCGGGCCCCAGAAAACGCGTTGCAAGCCCCTTTGGACCATCCAAAAGTGTCACCAAAGGAAGGCGTTGGGTACAAGTGAACTCCCCAGGGGAGCCTTTACGCAGCCCCACATGCAACTGGACCCTCTGGGTTCGATGTTTCTGAGCATCCCTAAACATAGCCCTAGCCGGCATCGAAGACGACTGAAAAATCAGGTCCCAGGAAATGCGTTGCGAGGCATTTTCGCCCATCCAAAAGTATCATTAAAGGAAGGCTTTGGGTACAAGTGAACTCCCCAGGGGAGCCTTTACGCAGCCCCACATGCAACTGGACCCTCCGGGTTCGCTGTTTCTGAGCATCCCTAAACATAGCCCTAGCCGTCATCGGAGAAGACTGAAAACCCGGGCCCCAGAAAACGCGTTGCAAGCCCCTTTGGACCATCCAAAAGTGCCCCCAAAGGAAGGCTTTGGGTACAAGAGAACTCCCCAGGGGAGCCTTTACGCAGCCCCACATGCAACTGGACCCTTCGGGTTCGATTTTTCCGAGCAACCCTAAATATATCCCTAGCCAGCATAGGAGAAGACTGAAAACCCGGGCCCCAGAAAACGCGTTGCAAGCCCCTTTGGACCATCCAAAAGTGTCACCAAAGGAAGGCTTTGGGTACAAGAGAACTCCCCAGGGGAGCCTTTACGCAGCCCCACATGCAACTGGACCCTCGGCGTTTGCTGTTTCCGAGCATCCCTAAACATAGCCCTAGCCGGCATCGAAGACGACTAAAAAATCAGGCCCCAGGAAATGCGTTCCGAGCCCTTTTCGCGACTCCAAAAGTGCCCCCAAAGGAAGGCTTTGGATACAAGTGAACTCCCCAGGGGAGCCTTTACGCAGCCCCACATGCAACTGGACCCTCGGCGTTCGCTGTTTCCAAGCATCCCTAAACATAGCCTTAGCCGGCATCGAAGACGACTGAAAAATCAGGCCCCAGGAAATGCGTTGCGAGCCCCTTTGGAGCATCCAAAAGCGCCCCCAAAGGAAGGCTTTGGGAACAAGTGAACTCCCCAGGGGAGCCTTTACGCAGCCCCACATGCAACTGGACCCTCCGGGTTCGCTGTTTCCGAGCATCCCTAAACATAGCCCTAGCCGGCATCGAAGACGAATGAAAAATCAGGCCCCAGGAAATGCGTTGCGAGCCCTTTTCGCCAATCCAAAAGTGTCACCAAAGGAAGGCTTTGGGTACAAGAGAACTCCCCAGGGGAGCCTTTACGCAGCCCCACATGCAACTGGACCCTTCGGGTTCGATTTTTCCGAGCAACCCTAAATATATCACTAGCAGGCATAGGAGACGACTGAAAACCCGGGCCCCAGAAAACGCGTTGCAAGCCCCATTGGACCATCCAAAAGTGCCCCCAAAGGAAGGCTTTGGGTACAAGTGAACTCCCCAGGGGAGCCTTTACGCAGCCCCACATGCAACTGGACCCTCCGGGTTCGCTGTTTCCGAGCATCCCTAAACATAGCCCTAGCCGGCATCGAAGACGAATGAAAAATCAGGCCCCAGGAAATGCGTTGCGAGCCCTTTTCGTCCATCCAAAAGTGCCCCCAAAGGAAGGCTTTGGGTACAAGAGAACTCCCCAGGGGAGCCTTTATGCAGCCCCACATGCAACTGGTCCCTTCGGGTTCTATTTTTCCGAGCAACCCTAAATATATCACTAGCAGGCATAGGAGACGACTGAAAACCCGGGCCCCAGAAAACGCGTTGCAAGCCCCATTGGACCATCCAAAAGTGCCCCCAAAGGAAGGCTTTGGGTACAAGTGAACTCCCCAGGGGAGCCCTTTACGCAGCCCCACATGCAACTGGACCCTCCGGGTTCGCTGTTTCTGAGCATCCCTAAACATAGCCCTAGCCGGCATCGAAGACGAATGAAAAATCAGGCCCCAGGAAAGGCGTTGCGAGCCCTTTTCGCCCATCCAAAAGTGCCCGCAAAGGAAGGCTTTGGGTACAAGAGAACTCCCCACGGGAGCCTTTACGCAGCCCCACATGCCACTGGACCCTCCGCGTTCGCTGTTTCCGAGCATCCCTAAACATAGCCCTAGCCGGCATCGAAGACGACTGAAAAATCAGGCCCCAGGAAATGCGTTCCGAGCCCTTTTCGCGACTCCAAAAGTGCCCCCAAAGGAAGGCTTTGGGTACAAGTGAACTCCCCAGGGGAGCCTTTACGCAGCCCCACATGCAACTGGACCCTCCGAGTTCGATTTTTCCGAGCAACCCTAAATATATCACTAGCCGGCATGGGAGAAGACTGAAAACCCGGGCCCCAGAAAACGCGTTGCAAGCCCCTTTGGACCATCCAAAAGTGTCACCAAAGGAAGGCGTTGGGTCCAAGTGAACTCCCCAGGGGAGCCTTTACGCAGCCCCACATGCAACTGGACCCTCTGGGTTCGATGTTTCTGAGCATCCCTAAACATAGCCCTAGCCGGCATCGAAGACGACTGAAAAATCAGGCCCCAGGAAATGCGTTGCGAGGCATTTTCACCCATCCAAAAGTATCATTAAAGGAAGGCTTTGGGTACAAGTGAACTCCCCAGGGGAGCCTTTACGCAGCCCCACATGTAACTGGACCCTTCGGGTTCGATTTTTCCGGAAATCCCAAAACATAGCCCTAGCCGTCATCGGAGAAGACTGAAAACCCGGGCCCCAGAAAACGCGTTGCAAGCCCCTTTGGACCATCCAAAAGTGCCCCCAAAGGAAGGCTTTGGGTACAAGAGAACTCCCCAGGGGAGCCTTTACGCAGCCCCACATGCAACTGGACCCTCCGAGTTCGATTTTTCCGAGCAACCCTAAATATATCACTAGCCGGCATGGGAGAAGACTGAAAACCCGGGCCCCAGAAAACGCGTTGCAAGCCCCTTTGGACCATCCAAAAGTGTCACCAAAGGAAGGCGTTGGGTCCAAGTGAACTCCCCAGGGGAGCCTTTACGCAGCCCCACATGCAACTGGACCCTCTGGGTTCGATGTTTCTGAGCATCCCTAAACATAGCCCTAGCCGGCATCGAAGACGACTGAAAAATCAGGCCCCAGGAAATGCGTTGCGAGGCATTTTCGCCCATCCAAAAGTATCATTAAAGGAAGGCTTTGGGTACAAGTGAACTCCCCAGGGGAGCCTTTACGCAGCCCCACATGTAACTGGACCCTTCGGGTTCGATTTTTCCGGAAATCCCAAAACATAGCCCTAGCCGTCATCGGAGAAGACTGAAAACCCGGGCCCCAGAAAACGCGTTGCAAGCCCCTTTGCACTATCCAAAAGTGCCCCCAAAGGAAGGCTTTGGGTACAAGAGAACTCCCCAGGGGAGCCTTTACGCAGCCCCACATGCAACTGGACCCTTCGGGTTCGATTTTTCCGAGCAACCCTAAATATATCCCTAGCCAGCATGGGAGAAGACTGAAAACCCGGGCCCCAGAAAACGCGTTGCAAGCCCCTTTGGACCATCCAAAAGTGTCACCAAAGGAAGGCTTTGGGTACAAGAGAACTCCCCAGGGGAGCCTTTACGCAGCCCCACATGCAACTGGACCCTCGGCGTTTGCTGTTTCCGAGCATCCCTAAACATAGCCCTAGCCGGCATCGAAGACGACTAAAAAATCAGGCCCCAGGAAATGCGTTCCGAGCCCTTTTCGCGACTCCAAAAGTGCCCCCAAAGGAAGGCTTTGGGTACAAGTGAACTCCCCAGGGGAGCCTTTACGCAGCCCCACATGCAACTGGACCCTCCGGGTTCGCTGTTTCCGAGCATAACTAAACATAGCCCTAGCCGGCATCGAAGACGACTGAAAAATCAGGCCCCAGGAAATGCGTTGCGAGCCCTTTTCGTCCATCCAAAAGTGCCCCCAAAGGAAGGCTTTGGGTACAAGTGAACTCCCCAGGGGAGCCTTTACGCAGCCCCACATGCAACTGGACCCTCCGGGTTCGCTGTTTCCGAGCATCCCTAAATATATCACTAGCCGGCATCGAAGACGACTGAAAAATCAGGCCCCAGGAAATGCGTTGCGAGCCCTTTTCGCCCATCCAAAAGTGTCACCAAAGGAAGGCTTTGGGTACAAGAGAACTCCCCAGGGGAGCCTTTACGCAGCCCCACATGCAACTGGACCCTCCGGGTTCGCTGTTTCTGAGCATCCCTAAACATAGCCCTAGCCGGCATCGAAGACGAATGAAAAATCAGGCCCCAGGAAATGCGTTGCGAGCCCTTTTCGCCCATCAAAAAGTGCCCGCAAAGGAAGGCTTTGGGTACAAGAGAACTCCCCACGGGAGCCTTTACGCAGCCCCACATGCAACTGGACCCTCCGGGTTCGCTGTTTCCGAGCATCCCTAAACATAGCCCTAGCCGGCATCGAAGACGACTGAAAAATCAGGCCCCAGGAAATGCGTTGCGAGCCCTTTTCGCCCATCCAAAAGTGCCCCCCAAGGAAGGCTTTGGGTACATGTGAACTCCCCAGGGGAGCCTTTACGCAGCCCCACATGCAACTGGACCCTCCGGGTTCGCTGTTCCTGAGCAAACCTAATCGTAGCCCTAGCCGTCATCGGAGACGAATGAAAAATCAGGTCCCAGGAAATCCGTTGCGAGCCCCTTTGGAGCATCCAAAAGTGCCCCCAAAGGAAGGCTTTGGGTACAAGAGAACTCCCCAGGGGAGCCTTTACGCAGCCCCACATGCAACTGGACCCTCCGAGTTCGATTTTTCCGAGCAACCCGAAATATATCACTAGCCGGCATGGGAGAAGACTGAAAACCCGGGCCCCAGAAAACGCGTTGCAAGCCCCATTGGACCATCCAAAAGTGCCCCCAAAGGAAGGCTTTGGGTACAAGTGAACTCCCCAGGGGAGCCTTTACGCAGCCCCACATGCAACTGCACCCTCCGGGTTCGCTGTTTCCGAGCATAACTAAACATAGCCCTAGCCGGCATCGAAGACGACTGAAAAATCAGGCCCCAGGAAATGCGTTCCGAGCCCTTTTCGTCCATCCAAAAGTGCCCCCAAAGGAAGGCTTTGGGTACAAGTGAACTCCCCACGGGAGCCTTTACGCAGCCCCACATGCAACTGGACCCTCCGGGTTCGCTGTTTCCGAGCATCCCTAAATATATCACTAGCCGGCATCGAAGACGACTGAAAAATCAGGCCCCAGGAAATGCGTTGCGAGCCCTTTTCGCCCATCCAAAAGTGTCACCAAAGGAAGGCTTTGGGTACAAGAGAACTCCCCAGGGGAGCCTTTACGCAGCCCCACATGCAACTGGACCCTCCGGGTTCGCTGTTTCTGAGCATCCCTAAACATAGCCCTAGCCGGCATCGAAGACGAATGAAAAATCAGGCCCCAGGAAATGCGTTGCGAGCCCTTTTCGCCCATCAAAAAGTGCCCCCAAAGGAAGGCTTTGGGTACAAGAGAACTCCCCAGGGGAGCCTTATCGCAGCCCCACATGCAACTGGACCCTCCGGGTTCGCTGTTTCCGAGCATCCCTAAACATAGCCCTAGCCGGCATCGAAGACGACTGAAAAATCAGGCCCCAGGAAATGCGTTGCAAGCCCCATTGGACCATCCAAAAGTGCACCCAAAGGAAGGCTTTGGGTACATGTGAACTCCCCAGGGGAGCCTTTACGCAGCCCCACATGCAACTGGACCCTCCGGGTTCGCTGTTCCTGAGCAAACCTAATCGTAGCCCTAGCCGTCATCGGAGACGAATGAAAAATCAGGTCCCAGGAAATGCGTTGCGAGCCCCTTTGGAGCATCCAAAAGTGCCCCCAAAGGAAGGCTTTGGGTACAAGAGAACTCCCCAGGGGAGCCTTTACGCAGCCCCACATGCAACTGGACCCTCCGAGTTCGATTTTTCCGAGCAACCCTAAATATATCACTAGCCGGCATGGGAGAAGACTGAAAACCCGGGCCCCAGAAAACGCGTTGCAAGCCCCATTGGACCATCCAAAAGTGCCCCCAAAGGAAGGCTTTGGGTACAAGTGAACTCCCCAGGGGAGCCTTTACGCAGCCCCACATGCAACTGCACCCTCCGGGTTCGCTGTTTCCGAGCATCCCTAAACATAGCCGTAGCCGGCATCGAAGACGAATGAAAAATCAGGCCCCAGGAAATGCGTTGCGAGCCCCTTTGGAGCATCCAAAAGCGCCCCCAAAGGAAGGCTTTGGGAACAAGTGAACTCCCCAGGGGAGCCTTTACGCAGCCCCACATGCAACTGGACCCTCCGGGTTCGCTGTTTCCGAGCATCCCTAAACATAGCCCTAGCCGGCATCGAAGACGAATGAAAAATCAGGCCCCAGGAAATGCGTTGCGAGCCCTTTTCGCCCATCCAAAAGTGCCCCCAAAGGAAGGCTTTGGGTACAAGTGAACTCCCCAGGGGAGCCTTTACGCAGCCCCACATGCAACTGGTCCCTTCGGGTTCTATTTTTCCGAGCACCCCTAAATATATCACTAGCAGGCATAGGAGACGACTGAAAACCCGGGCCCCAGAAAACGCGTTGCAAGCCCCATTGGACCATCCAAAAGTGCCCCCAAAGGAAGGCTTTGGGTACAAGTGAACTCCCCAGGGGAGCCTTTACGCAGCCCCACATGCAACTGGACCCTCCGGGTTCGCTGTTTCTGAGCATCCCTAAACATAGCCCTAGCCGGCATCGAAGACGAATGAAAAATCAGGCCCCAGGAAATGCGTTGCGAGCCCTTTTCGCCCATCCAAAAGTGCCCGCAAAGGAAGGCTTTGGGTACAAGAGAACTCCCCACGGGAGCCTTTACGCAGCCCCACATGCCACTGGACCCTCCGCGTTCGCTGTTTCCGAGCATCCCTAAACATAGCCCTAGCCGGCATCGAAGACGACTGAAAAATCAGGCCCCAGGAAATGCGTTGCAAGCCCCATTGGACCATCCAAAAGTGCACCCAAAGGAATGCTTTGGGTACAAGTGAACTCCCCAGGGGAGCCTTTACGCAGCCCCACATGCAACTGGACCCTCCGGGTTCGCTGTTCCTGAGCAAACCTAATCGTAGCCCTAGCCGTCATCGGAGACGAATGAAAAATCAGGTCCCAGGAAATGCGTTGCGAGCCCCTTTGGAGCATCCAAAAGTGCCCCCAAAGGAAGGCTTTGGGTACAAGAGAACTCCCCAGGGGAGCCTTTACGCAGCCCCACATGCAACTGGACCCTCGGCGTTCGCTGTTTCCGAGCATCCCTAAACATAGCCCTAGCCGGCATCGAAGACGACTGAAAAATCAGGCCCCAGGAAATGCGTTGCAAGCCCCATTGGACCATCCAAAAGTGCCCCCCAAGGAAGGCTTTGGGTACAAGTGAACTCCCCAGGGGAGCCTTTACGCAGCCCCACATGCAACTGGACCCTCCGGGTTCGCTGTTCCTGAGCAAACCTAATCGTAGCCCTAGCCGTCATCGGAGACGAATGAAAAATCAGGTCCCAGGAAATGCGTTGCGAGCCCCTTTGGAGCATCCAAAAGTGCCCCCAAAGGAAGGCTTTGGGTACAAGAGAACTCCCCAGGGGAGCCTTTACGCAGCCCCACATGCAACTGGACCCTCCGAGTTCGATTTTTCCGAGCAACCCGAAATATATCACTAGCCGGCATGGGAGAAGACTGAAAACCCGGGCCCCAGAAAACGCGTTGCAAGCCCCATTGGACCATCCAAAAGTGCCCCCAAAGGAAGGCTTTGGGTACAAGTGAACTCCCCAGGGGAGCCTTTACGCAGCCCCACATGCAACTGCACCCTCCGGGTTCGCTGTTTCCGAGCATAACTAAACATAGCCCTAGCCGGCATCGAAGACGACTGAAAAATCAGGCCCCAGGAAATGCGTTCCGAGCCCTTTTCGTCCATCCAAAAGTGCCCCCAAAGGAAGGCTTTGGGTACAAGTGAACTCCCCAGGGGAGCCTTTACGCAGCCCCACATGCAACTGGACCCTCCGGGTTCGCTGTTTCCGAGCATCCCTAAATATATCACTAGCCGGCATCGAAGACGACTGAAAAATCAGGCCCCAGGAAATGCGTTGCGAGCCCTTTTCGCCCATCCAAAAGTGTCACCAAAGGAAGGCTTTGGGTACAAGAGAACTCCCCAGGGGAGCCTTTACGCAGCCCCACATGCAACTGGACCCTCCGGGTTCGCTGTTTCTGAGCATCCCTAAACATAGCCCTAGCCGGCATCGAAGACGAATGAAAAATCAGGCCCCAGGAAATGCGTTGCGAGCCCTTTTCGCCCATCAAAAAGTGCCCCCAAAGGAAGGCTTTGGGTACAAGAGAACTCCCCAGGGGAGCCTTATCGCAGCCCCACATGCAACTGGACCCTCCGGGTTCGCTGTTTCCGAGCATCCCTAAACATAGCCCTAGCCGGCATCGAAGACGACTGAAAAATCAGGCCCCAGGAAATGCGTTGCAAGCCCCATTGGACCATCCAAAAGTGCACCCAAAGGAAGGCTTTGGGTACATGTGAACTCCCCAGGGGAGCCTTTACGCAGCCCCACATGCAACTGGACCCTCCGGGTTCGCTGTTCCTGAGCAAACCTAATCGTAGCCCTAGCCGTCATCGGAGACGAATGAAAAATCAGGTCCCAGGAAATGCGTTGCGAGCCCCTTTGGAGCATCCAAAAGTGCCCCCAAAGGAAGGCTTTGGGTACAAGAGAACTCCCCAGGGGAGCCTTTACGCAGCCCCACATGCAACTGGACCCTCCGAGTTCGATTTTTCCGAGCAACCCTAAATATAGCACTAGCCGGCATGGGAGAAGACTGAAAACCCGGGCCCCAGAAAACGCGTTGCAAGCCCCATTGGACCATCCAAAAGTGCCCCCAAAGGAAGGCTTTGGGTACAAGTGAACTCCCCAGGGGAGCCTTTACGCAGCCCCACATGCAACTGCACCCTCCGGGTTCGCTGTTTCCGAGCATCCCTAAACATAGCCGTAGCCGGCATCGAAGACGAATGAAAAATCAGGCCCCAGGAAATGCGTTGCCCCCTTTGGAGCATCCAAAAGCGCCCCCAAAGGAAGGCTTTGGGAACAAGTGAACTCCCCAGGGGAGCCTTTACGCAGCCCCCACATGCAACTGGACCCTCCGGGTTCGCTGTTTCCGAGCATCCCCTAAACATAGCCCTAGCCGGCATCGAAGACGAATGAAAAATCAGGCCCCAGGAAATGCGTTGCGAGCCCTTTTCGCCCATCCAAAAAGTGCCCCCAAAGGAAGGCTTTGGGTACAAGTGAACTCCCCAGGGGAGCCTTTACGCAGCCCCACATGCAACTGGTCCCTTCGGGTTCTATTTTTCCGAGCACTCCCTAAATATATCACTAGCAGGCATAGGAGACGACTGAAAACCCGGGCCCCAGAAAACGCGTTGCAAGCCCAATTGGACCATCCAAAAGTGCCCCCAAAGGAAGGCTTTGGGTACAAGTGAACTCCCAGGGGAGCCTTTACGCAGCCCCACATGCAACTGGACCCTCCGGGTTCGCTGTTTCTGAGCATCCCTAAACATAGCCCTAGCCGGCATCGAAGACGAATGAAAAATCAGGCCCCAGGAAATGCGTTGCGAGCCCTTTTCGCCCATCCAAAAGTGCCCGCAAAGGAAGGCTTTGGGTACAAGAGAACTCCCCACGGGAGCCTTTACGCAGCCCCACATGCAACTGGACCCTCCGCGTTCGCTGTTTCCGAGCATCCCTAAACATAGCCCTAGCCGGCATCGAAGACGACTGAAAAATCAGGCCCCAGGAAATGCGTTGCAAGCCCCATTGGACCATCCAAAAGTGCACCCAAAGGAATGCTTTGGGTACAAGTGAACTCCCCAGGGGAGCCTTTACGCAGCCCCACATGCAACTGGACCCTCCGGGTTCGCTGTTCCTGAGCAAACCTAATCGTAGCCCTAGCCGTCATCGGAGACGAATGAAAAATCAGGTCCCAGGAAATGCGTTGCGAGCCCCTTTGGAGCATCCAAAAGTGCCCCCAAAGGAAGGCTTTGGGTACAAGAGAACTCCCCAGGGGAGCCTTTACGCAGCCCCACATGCAACTGGACCCTCGGCGTTCGCTGTTTCCGAGCATCCCTAAACATAGCCCTAGCCGGCATCGAAGACGACTGAAAAATCAGGCCCCAGGAAATGCGTTGCAAGCCCCATTGGACCATCCAAAAGTGCCCCCAAAGGAAGGCTTTGGGTACAAGTGAACTCCCCAGGGGAGCCTTTACGCAGCCCCACATGCAACTGGTCCCTTCGGGTTCTATTTTTCCGAGCACCCCTAAATATATCACTAGCAGGCATAGGAGACGACTGAAAACCCGGGCCCCAGAAAACGCGTTGCAAGCCCCATTGGACCATCCAAAAGTGCCCCCAAAGGAAGGCTTTGGGTACAAGTGAACTCCCCAGGGGAGCCTTTACGCAGCCCCACATGCAACTGGACCCTCCGGGTTCGCTGTTTCTGAGCATCCCTAAACATAGCCCTAGCCGGCATCGAAGACGAATGAAAAATCAGGCCCCAGGAAATGCGTTGCGAGCCCTTTTCGCCCATCCAAAAGTGCCCGCAAAGGAAGGCTTTGGGTACAAGAGAACTCCCCACGGGAGCCTTTACGCAGCCCCACATGCCACTGGACCCTCCGCGTTCGCTGTTTCCGAGCATCCCTAAACATAGCCCTAGCCGGCATCGAAGACGACTGAAAAATCAGGCCCCAGGAAATGCGTTGCAAGCCCCATTGGACCATCCAAAAGTGCACCCAAAGGAATGCTTTGGGTACAAGTGAACTCCCCAGGGGAGCCTTTACGCAGCCCCACATGCAACTGGACCCTCCGGGTTCGCTGTTCCTGAGCAAACCTAATCGTAGCCCTAGCCGTCATCGGAGACGAATGAAAAATCAGGTCCCAGGAAATGCGTTGCGAGCCCCTTTGGAGCATCCAAAAGTGCCCCCAAAGGAAGGCTTTGGGTACAAGAGAACTCCCCAGGGGAGCCTTTACGCAGCCCCACATGCAACTGGACCCTCGGCGTTCGCTGTTTCCGAGCATCCCTAAACATAGCCCTAGCCGGCATCGAAGACGACTGAAAAATCAGGCCCCAGGAAATGCGTTCCGAGCCCTTTTCGCGACTCCAAAAGTGCCCCCAAAGGAAGGCTTTGGGTACAAGTGAACTCCCCAGGGGAGCCTTTACGCAGCCCCACATGCAACTGGACCCTCCGGGTTCGCTGTTCCTGAGCAAACATTAACGTAGCCCTAGCCGTCATCGGAGACGAATGAAAAATCAGGCCCCAGGAAATGCGTTGCGAGCCCTTTTCGCCCATCAAAAAGTGCCCCCAAAGGAAGGCTTTGGGTACAAGAGAACTCCCCAGGGGAGCCTTATCGCAGCCCCACATGCAACTGGACCCTCCGGGTTCGCTGTTTCCGAGCATCCCTAAACATAGCCCTAGCCGGCATCGAAGACGACTGAAAAATCAGGCCCCAGGAAATGCGTTGCAAGCCCCATTGGACCATCCAAAAGTGCACCCAAAGGAAGGCTTTGGGTACATGTGAACTCCCCAGGGGAGCCTTTACGCAGCCCCACATGCAACTGGACCCTCCGGGTTCGCTGTTCCTGAGCAAACCTAATCGTAGCCCTAGCCGTCATCGGAGACGAATGAAAAATCAGGTCCCAGGAAATGCGTTGCGAGCCCCTTTGGAGCATCCAAAAGTGCCCCCAAAGGAAGGCTTTGGGTACAAGAGAACTCCCCAGGGGAGCCTTTACAGCCCCCACATGCAACTGGACCCTCCGGGTTCGCTGTTTCTGAGCATCCCTAAACATAGCCCCTAGCCGGCATCGAAGACGAATGAAAAATCAGGCCCCAGGAAATGCGTTGCGAGCCCTTTTCGCCCATCCAAAAGTGCCCGCAAAGGAAGGCTTTGGGTACAAGAGAACTCCCCACGGGAGCCTTTACGCAGCCCCACATGCCACTGGACCCTCCGCGTTCGCTGTTTCCGAGCATCCCTAAACATAGCCCTAGCCGGCATCGAAGACCGACTGAAAAATCAGGGCCCCCAGGAAAATGCGTTGCAAGCCCCATTGGACCATCCAAAAGTGCACCCAAAGGAATGCTTTGGGTACAAGTGAACTCCCCAGGGGAGCCTTTACGCAGCCCCCACATGCAACTGGACCCTCCGGGTTCGCTGTTCCTGAGCAAAACCTAATCGTAGCCCTAGCCGTCATCGGAGACGAATGAAAAATCAGGTCCCAGGAAATGCGTTGCGAGCCCCTTTGGAGCATCCAAAAGTGCCCCCAAAGGAAGGCTTTGGGTACAAGAGAACTCCCCAGGGGAGCCCTTTACGCAGCCCCACATGCAACTGGACCCTCGGCGTTCGCTGTTTCCGAGCATCCCTAAACATAGCCCTAGCCGGCATCGAAGACGACTGAAAAATCAGGCCCCAGGAAATGCGTTCCGAGCCCTTTCTCGCGACTCCAAAAGTGCCCCCAAAGGAAGGCCTTTGGGGTACAAGTGAACTCCCCAGGGGAGCCTTTACGGCAGCCCCACATGCAACTGGACCCTCCGGGTTCGCTGTTCCCTGAGCAAACATTAACGTAGCCCTAGCCCGTCATCGGAGACGAATGAAAAAATCAGGCCCCAGGAAATGCGTTGCGAGCCCTTTTCGCCCATCAAAAAGTGCCCCCCAAAGGAAGGCTTTGGGTACAAGAGAACTCCCCAGGGGGAGCCTTATCGCAGCCCCCACATGCAACTGGACCCCTCCGGGTTCGCTGTTTCCGAGCATCCCCTAAACATAGCCCTAGCCGGCATCGAAGACGACTGAAAAATCAGGCCCCAGGAAATGCGTTGCAAGCCCCATTGGACCATCCAAAAGTGCACGCCAAAGGAAGGCTTTGGGTACATGTGAACTCCCCAGGGGAGCCTTTACGCAGCCCCACATGCAACTGGACCCTCCGGGTTCGCTGTTCCTGAGCAAACCTAATCGTAGCCCTAGCCGTCATCGGAGACGAATGAAAAATCAGGTCCCAGGAAATAAGTTGCGAGCCCCTTTGGAGCATCCAAAAGTGCCCCCAAAGGAAGGCTTTGGGTACAAGAGAACTCCCCGGGGAGCCTTTACGCAGCCCCACATGCAACTGGACCCTCCGAGTTCGATTTTTCCGAGCAACCCTAAATATATCACTAGCCGGCATGGGAGAAGACTGAAAACCCGGGCCCCAGAAAACGCGTTGCAAGCCCCATTGGACCATCCAAAAGTGCCCCCCAAAGGAAGGCTTTGGGTACAAGTGAACTCCCCAGGGGAGCCTTTTACGCAGCCCCACATGCAACTGCACCCTCCGGGTTCGCTGTTTCCGAGCATCCCTAAACATAGCCGTAGCCGGCATCGAAGACGAATGAAAAATCAGGGCCCCAGGAAATGCGTTGCGAGCCCCTTTGGAGCATCCAAAAGCGCCCCCAAAGGAAGGCTTTGGGAACAAGTGAACTCCCCAGGGGAGCCTTATCGCAGCCCCCACATGCAACTGGACCCTCCGGGTTCGCTGTTTCCGAGCATCCCTAAACATAGCCCTAGCCGGCATCGAAGACGAATGAAAAATCAGGCCCCAGGAAATGCGTTGCGAGCCCTTTTCGCCCATCCAAAAGTGCCCCCAAAGGAAGGCTTTGGGTACAAGTGAACTCCCCAGGGGAGCCTTTACGCAGCCCCACATGCAACTGGTCCCTTCGGGTTCTATTTTTTCCGAGCACCCCCTAAATATATCACTAGCAGGCATAGGAGACGACTGAAAACCCGGGCCCCAGAAAAACGCGTTGCAAGCCCCATTGGACCATCCAAAAGTGCCCCCAAAGGAAGGCTTTGGGTACAAGTGAACTCCCCAGGGGAGCCTTTACGCAGCCCCACATGCAACTGGACCCTCCGGGTTCGCTGTTTCTGAGCATACCCTAAACATAGCCCTAGCCGGCATCGAAGACGAATGAAAAAATCAGGCCCCTAGGAAATGCGTTGCGAGCCCTTTTCGCCATCCATCCAAAAGTGCCCGCAAAGGAAGGCTTTGGGTACAAGAGAACTCCCCACGGGAGCCTTTACGCAGCCCCACATGCCACTGGACCCTCCGCGTTCGCTGTTTCCGAGCATCCCTAAACATAGCCCTAGCCGGCATCGAAGACGACTGAAAAATCAGGCCCCCAGGAAATGCGTTGCAAGCCCCATTGGACCATCCAAAAGTGCACCCAAAGGAATGCTTTGGGTACAAGTGAACTCCCCAGGGGAGCCTTTACGCAGCCCCACATGCAACTGGACCCCTCCGGGTTCGCTGTTCCTGAGCAAACCTAATCGTAGCCCTAGCCGTCATCGGAGACGAATGAAAAATCAGGGTCCCAGGAAATGCGTTGCGAGCCCCTTTGGAGCATCCAAAAGTGCCCCCCAAAGGAAGGCTTTGGGTACAAGAGAACTCCCCAGGGGAGCCTTTACGCAGCCCCACATGCAACTGGACCCTCGGCGTTCGCTGTTTCCGAGCATCCCTAAACATAGCCCTAGCCGGCATCGAAGACGACTGAAAAATCAGGCCCCAGGAAATGCGTTGCAAAGCCCCATTTGGACCATCCAAAAGTGCACCCCAAAGGAAGGCTTTGGGTACATGTGAACTCCCCAGGGGAGCCTTTACGCAGCCCCACATGCAACTGGACCTCTCCGGGTTCGCTGTTCCTGAGCAAACCTAATCGTAGCCCTAGCCGTCATCGGAGACGAATGAAAAATCAGGTCCCAGGAAATGCGTTGCGAGCCCCTTTGGAGCATCCAAAAGTGCCCCCAAAGGAAGGCTTTGGGTACAAGAGAACTCCCCAGGGGAGCCTTTACGCAGCCCCACATGTAACTGGACCCTTCGGGTTCGATTTTTTCCGGAAATCCCAAAACATAGCCCTAGCCGTCATCGGAGAAGACTGAAGAAACCCGGGCCCCCAGAAAACGCGTTGCAAGCCCCTTTGCACTATCCAAAAGTGCCCCCCAAAGGAAGGCTTTGGGTACAAGAGAACTCCCCAGGGGAGAGCCTTTACGCAGCCCCACATGCAACTGGACCCTTCGGGTTCGATTTTTTCCGAGCAACCCTAAATATATCCCTAGCCAGCATGGGAGAAGACTGAAAAACCCGGGCCCCAGAAAACGCGTTGCAAGCCCCTTTGGACCATCCAAAAGTGTCACCAAAGGAAGGCTTTGGGTACAAGAGAACTCCCCAGGGGAGCCTTTACGCAGCCTCCACATGCAACTGGACCCTCGGCGTTTGCTGTTTCCGAGCATCCCTAAACATAGCCCCTAGCCGGCATCGAAGACGACTAAAAAATCAGGCCCCAGGAAATGCGTTCCGAGCCCTTTTCGCGACTCCAAAAGTGCCCCCCAAAGGAAGGCTTTGGGTACAAGTGAACTCCCCAGGGGAGCCTTTACGCAGCCCCCACATGCAACTGGACCCTCCGGGTTCGCTGTTTCCGAGCATAAACTAAACATAGCCCTAGCCGGGCAATCGAAGACGACTGAAAAATCAGGCCCCAGGAAATGCGTTGCGAGCCCTTTTCGTCCATCCAAAAGTGCCCCCAAAGGAAGGCTTTGCGGTACAAGTGAACTCCCCAGGGGAGCCTTTACGCAGGCCCCACATGCAACTGGACCCTCCGGGTTCGCTGTTTCCGAGCAACCCGAAATATATCACTAGCCGGCATGGGAGAAGACTGAAAAACCCGGGCCCCAGAAAAACGCGTTGCAAGCCCCATTGGACCATCCAAAAGTGCCCGCAAAGGAAGGCTTTGGGTACAAGTGAACTCCCCAGGGGAGCCTTTACGCAGCCGCCCACATGCAACTGCACCCCTCCGGGTTCGCTGTTTCCGAGCATAACTAAACATAGCCCTAGCCGGCATCGAAGACGAGACTGAAAAATCAGGCCCCAGGAAATGCGTTCCGAGCCCTTTTCGTCCATCCCAAAAGTGCCCCCAAAGGAAGGCTTTGGGTACAAGTGAACTCCCCCAGGGGAGCCTTTTACGCAGCCCCCACATGCAACTGGACCCTCCGGGTTCGCTGTTTCCCGAGCATCCCTAAATATATCACTAGCCGGCATCGAAGACGACTGAAAAATCAGGCCCCCAGGAAATGCGTTGCGAGCCCTTTTCGCCCATCCAAAAGTGTCACCAAAGGAAGGCTTTGGGTACAAGAGAACTCCCCAGGGGAGCCTTTACGCAGCCCCACATGCAACTGGACCCTCCGGGTTCGCTGTTTCTGAGCATCCCTAAACATAGCCCTAGCCGGCATCGAAGACGAATGAAAAATCAGGCCCCAGGAAATGCGTTGCGAGCCCTTTTCGCCCATCCAAAAAGTGCCCCCAAAGGAAGGCTTTGGGTACAAGAGAACTCCCCAGGGGAGCCTTTATCGCAGCCCCACATGCAACTGGACCCTCCGGGTTCGCTGTTTCCGAGCATCCCTAAACATAGCCCTAGCCGGCATCGAAGACGACTGAAAAATCAGGCCCCAGGAAATGCGTTGCAAGCCCCCATTGGACCATCCAAAAGTGCACCCCAAAGGAAGGCTTTGGGTACATGTGAACTCCCCCAGGGGAGCCCTTTACGCAGCCCCACATGCAACTGGACCCCTCCGGGTTCGCTGTTCCTTGAGCAAACCTAATCGTTAGCCCTAGCCGTCATCGGAGACGAATGAAAAATCAGGTCCCAGGAAATGCGTTGCGAGCCCCTTTGTGAGCATCCAAAAGTGCCCCCAAAGGAAGGCTTTGGGTACAAGAGAACTCCCCAGGGGAGCCTTTACGCAGCCCCCACATGCAACTGGACCCTCCGAGTTCGATTTTTCCGAGCAACCCTAAATATAGCACTAGCCGGCATGGGAGAAGACTGAAAACCCGGGCCCCAGAAAACGCGTTGCAAGCCCCATTGGACCATCCAAAAGTGCCCCCAAAGGAAGGCTTTGGGTACAAGTGAACTCCCCAGGGGGAGCCTTTACGCAGCCCCACATGCAACTGCACCCTCCGGGTTCGCTGTTTCCGAGCATCCCTAAAACATAGCCGTAGCCGGCATCGAAGACGAATGAAAAATCAGGCCCCAGGAAATGCGTTGCGAGCCCCTTTGGAGCATCCAAAAGCGCCCCCAAAGGAAGGCTTTGGGAACAAGTGAACTCCCCAGGGGAGCCTTTACGCAGCCCCACATGCAACTGGACCCTCCGGGTTCGCTGTTTCCGAGCATCCCTAAACATAGCCCTAGCCGGCATCGAAGACGAATGAAAAATCAGGCCCCAGGAAATGCGTTGCGAGCCCCTTTTCGCCCATCCAAAAGTGCCCCCAAAGGAAGGCTTTGGGTACAAGTGAATCTCCCCAGGGGAGCCTTTACGCAGCCACCACATGCAACTGGTCCCCTTCGGGTTCTATTTTTCCGAGCACCCCTAAATATATCACTAGCAGGCATAGGAGACGACTGAAAACCCGGGCCCCAGAAAACGCGTTGCAAGCCCAATTGGACCATCCAAAAGTGCCCCCAAAGGAAGGCTTTGGGTACAAGTGAACTCCCCAGGGGGAGCCTTTACGCAGCCCCCACATGCAACTGGACCCTCCGGGTTCGCTGTTTCTGAGCATCCCTAAACATAGCCCGTAGCCGGCATCGAAGACGAATGAAAAAATCAGGCCCCAGGAAATGCGTTGCGAGCCCTTTTCGCCCATATCAAAAGTGCCCGCAAAGGAAGGCTTTGGGTACAAGAGAACTCCCCACGGGAGCCTTTACGCAGCCCCACATGCAACTGGACCCTCCGCGTTCGCTGTTTCCGAGCATCCCCTAAACATAGCCCTAGCCGGCATCGAAGACTGACTGAAAAATCAGGCCCCCAGGAAATGCGTTGCAAGCCCCATTGGACCATCCAAAAGTGCACCCAAAGGAATGCTTTTGGGTACAAGTGAACTCCCCAGGGGGAGCCTTTACGCAGCCCCACATGCAACTGGACCCTCCGGGTTCGCTGTTCCTGAGCAAACTACTAATCGTAGCCCTAGCCGTCATCGGAGACGAATGAAAAAATCAGGTCCCAGGAAATGCGTTGCGAGCCCCTTTGGAGCATCCAAAAGTGCCCCCAAAGGAAGGCTTCTGGGTACAAGAGAACTCCCCAGGGGAGCCTTTACGCAGACCCCACATGCAACTGGACCCTCGGCGTTCGCTGTTTCCGAGCATCCCTAAACATAGCCCTAGCCGGCATCGAAGACGACTGAAAAATCAGGCCCCAGGAAATGCGTTGCAAGCCCCATTGGACCATCCAAAAGTGCCCCCAAAGGAAGGCTTTGGGTACAAGTGAACTCCCCAGGGGAGCCTTTACGCAGCCCCACATGCAACTGGTCCCTTCGGGTTCTATTTTTTCCGAGCACACGCCCTAAATATATCACTAGCAGGCATAGGAGACGACTGAAAACCCGGGCCCCAGAAAAACGCGTTGCAAGCCCCATTGGACCATCCAAAAGTGCCCCCAAAGGAAGGCTTTGGGTACAAGTGAACTCCCCAGGGGAGCCTTTACGCAGCCCCACATGCAACTGGACCCTCCGGGTTCGCTGTTTCTGAGCATCCCTAAACATAGCCCTAGCCGGCATCGAAGACGAATGAAAAATCAGGCCCCAGGAAATGCGTTGCGAGCCCCTTTTCGCCCATCCAAAAGTGCCCGCAAAGGAAGGCTTTGGGTACAAGAGAACTCCCCACGGGAGCCTTTTACGCAGCCCCCACATGCCACTGGACCCTCCGCGTTCGCTGTTTCCGAGCATCCCCTAAACATAGCCCTAGCGCCGGCATCGAAGACGACTGAAAAATCAGGCCCCAGGAAATGCGTTCGCAAGCCCCATTGGACCATCCAAAAGTGCACCCAAAGGAATGCTTTGGGTACAAGTGAACTCCCCAGGGGAGCCTCTTACGCAGCCCCACATGCAACTGGACCCTCCGGGTTCGCTGTTCCTGAGCAAACCTAATCGTAGCCCTAGCCGTCATCGGAGACGAATGAAAAATCAGGTCCCAGGAAATGCGTTGCGAGCCCTTTGGAGCATCCAAAAAGTGCTCCCCAAAGGAAGGCTTTGGGTACAAGAGAACTCCCCAGGGGAGCCTTTACGCAGCCCCACATGCAACTGGACCCTCGGCGTCTCGCTGTTTCCGAGCATCCCTAAACCATAGCCCTAGCCGGCATCGAAGACGACTGAAAAAATCCAGGCCCCAGGAAATGCGTTCCGAGCCCTTTTCCGCCCACCATCCAAAAGTGCCCCCCAAAGGAAGGCCTTTGGGTACAAAGTGAACTCCCCAGGGGAGCCTTTACGCAGCCCCCACATGCAACTGGACCCCTCCGGGTTCGCTGTTCCTGAGCAAACATTAACGTAGCCCTAGCCGTCATCGGAGACGAATGAAAAATCAGGCCCCAGGAAATGCGTTGCGAGCCCTTTTCGCCCATCAAAAAAGTGCCCCCAAAGGAAGGCTTTGGGTACAAGAGAACTCCCCAGGGGAGCCTTATCGCAGCCCCACATGCACTGGAGACCCTCCGGGTTCGCTGTTTTCCGAGCATCCCCTAAACATAGCCCTAGCCGGCATCGAAGACCGACTGAAAAAATCAGGCCCCAGGAAATGCGTTGCAAGCCCCATTGGACCATCCAAAAGTGCACCCAAAGGAAGGCTTTGGGTACATGTGAACTCCCCAGGGGGAGCCTTTACGCAGCCCCACATGCAACTGGACCCTCCGGGTTCGCTGTTCCTGAGCAAACCTAATCGTAGCCCTAGCCGTCATCGAGAGACGAATGAAAAATCAGGTCCCAGGAAATGCGTTGCGAGCCCCTTTGGAGCATCCAAAAAGTGCCCCACAAAGGAAGGCTTTGGGTACAAGAGAACTCCCCAGGGGAGCCCTTTACGCAGCCCCACATGCAACTGGACCCTCCGGGTTCGCTGTTTCTGAGCATCCCTAAACATAGCCCTAGCCGGCATCGAAGACGAATGAAAAATCAGGCCCCAGGAAATGCGTTGCGAGCCCTTTTCGCCCATCCCAAAAGTGCCCGCAAAGGAAGGCTTTGGGTACAAGAGAACTCCCCACGGGAGCCTTTACGCAGCCCCACATGCCACTGGACCCTCCGCGTTCGCTGTTTCCGAGCATCCCTAAACATCGATAGCCCTAGCCGCATCGAAGACGACTGAAAAATCAGGCCCCAGGAAATGCGTTGCAGAGCCCCATTGGACCCATCCAAAAGTGCACCCAAAGGAATGCTTTGGGTACAAGTGAACTCCCCAGGGGGAGCCTTTACGCCAGCCCCACATGCAACTGGACACCTCCGGGTTCGCTGTTCCTGAGCAAACCTAATCGTAGCCCTAGCCGTCATCGGAGACGAAAGAATGAAAATCAGGTCCCAGGAAATGCGTTGCGAGCCCCCTTTGGAGCATCCAAAAGTGCCCCCAAAGGAAGGCTTTGGGGTACAAGAGAACTCCCCAGGGAGCCTTTTACGCAGCCCCACATGCAACTGGACCCTCGGCGTTCGCTGTTTCCGAGCATCCCTAAACATAGCCCTAGCCGGCATCGAAGACGACTGAAAAAATCAGGCCCGCAGGAAATGCGTTCCGAGCCCTTTTCGCGACTCCAAAAGTGCCCCCAAAGGAAGGCTTTGGGTACAAGAGAACTCCCCCACGGGAGCCTTTACGCAGCCCCCACATGCAACTGGACCCTCCGGGTTCGCTGTTCCTGAGCAAACATTAACGTAGCCCTAGCCGTCATCGGAGACGAATGAAAAATCAGGCCCCAGGAAATGCGTTGCGAGCCCTTTTCGCGCCATCAAAAAGTGCCCCCAAAGGAAGGCTTTTGGGTACAAGAGAACTCCCCAGGGGAGCCTTATCGCAGCCCCACATGCAACTGGACCCTCCGGGTTCGCTGTTTCTGAGCATCCCCTAAACATAGCCCTAGCCGGCATCGAAGACGACTGAAAAATCAGGCCCCAGGAAATGCGTTGCAAGCCCCATTGGACCATCCAAAAGTGCACCCCAAAGGAAGGCTTTGGGTACATGTGAACTCCCCCAGGGGAGCCTTTACGCAGCCCCACATGCAACTGGACCCTCCGGGTTCGCTGTTCCTGAGCAAACCTAATCGTAGCCCTAGCCGTCATCGGAGACGAATGAAAAATCAGGTCGCCAGGAAATAAGTTGCGAGCCCCTTTGGAGCATCCAAAAGTGCCCCCAAAGGAAGGCTTTGGGTACAAGAGAACTCCCCAGGGGAGCCTTTACGCAGCCCCACATGCAACTTGGACCCTCCGAGTTCGATTTTTCCGAGCAACCCCTAAATATATCACTAGCCGGCATGGGAGAAGACTGAAAACCCGGGCCCCCAGAAAACGCGTTGCAAGCCCCATTGGACCATCCAAAAGTGCCCCCAAAGGAAGGCTTTGGGTACAAGTGAACTCCCCAGGGGAGCCTTTACGCAGCCCCACATGCAACTGCACCCTCCGGGTTCGCTGTTTCCGAGCATCCCCTAAACATAGCCCTAGCCGGCATCGAAGACGAATGAAAAATCAGGCCCCAGGAAATGCGTTGCGAGCCCTTTTCGCCCATCCAAAAAGTGCCCCCAAAGGAAGGCTTTGGGTACAGAGTGAACTCCCCAGGGGAGCCTTTACGCAGGCCCACCACATGCAAATGGTCCCTTCGGGTTCTATTTTTCCGAGCACGCCCTAAATATATCACTAGCAGGCATAGGAGACGACTGAAAACCCGGGCCCCCAGAAAACGCGTTGCAAGCCCCATTGGACCATCCAAAAGTGCCCCCAAAGGAAGGCTTTGGGTACAAGTGAACTCCCCAGGGGAGCCTTTACGCAGCCCCACATGCAACTGGGACCCTCCGGGTTCGCTGTTTCTGAGCATCCCCTAAAACA